>NC_081138.1:4265301-4442801 GCF_958295425.1 Solea solea
GAGGTCATACTCAGGTTAGTTATCTGTTACTGTAGATGCATTATGTTGACATACACCTTCATCAGACTATGGTTATTAACGAATGGACCAGAGTAGCCAAAGCAACCAACTGCCGGGGGCCCCCGAAGCTGACAGGGGCCCCTCCTAAGTACAGCTGATTAGATCAAGCCTCGTCCAGTGCTTCACTAAAAACATTCAGCACTAATGGCTGAGCTAACAGCAGGAAATGAAGCAGAAATGAGTGTGTTCATCCAGATCTTAAAGAAGACACTAAAAAACGTGTGTGGTTTCCTATTACACACATTTCTACAGCTCAAATACACATTTAAAACTGGGTTTTTTTGAAGTGTGTGAGGTGCCACATTAAAGTAGGTAACCGTGGTTTCCTTAAATGTCTCACGTGACATCCGCGTTCTCAAAATTTGAATGAGATTATTGTGACTCCATAAACCATAATCTGAATAACGTCTCCTTCAGAACGAGGACAGTGGTTGGTGTATCTATGTATCCATGCACACACAGTCAGTTATGGCCCTGGGGCAGACTTCCTGATAAGTAAGAGTGAAAACAGGCAGCAAGGTTTGAACAGTTTAACCTGAGCAAATATTGACTGACTAATGTGAACAACCACCTTCCACACCACAAATGTTCCCTGCAAAGATAAACCAGCTTCTCTTCCACGGATAACACTTCAGTACCACCATCATGGAGAACGCCCAAAACGTTTATTTTTCAAGAAATGCAGTTTTAGTTGGTAAAAAAAAAAGAAGAAAAGAACCAACAATGGAACATTTAGACAACATATTCCATTTTTTTTAAAGTTACAAAATGGTGGTATGTTACAAAAGACTATTACTAAAGCCTGCCCCATACTAGAGGATTTTAAAAACAGACTTGATTTTAAAAACATGGGAGGCTACAGACACAACGGACTTTGTAACCGATTTAAATCAATGTTTTCATCGTGAGAAAGCACAGACGAGACGATGCAGTCAAGACGCAGGACTTTAGAATATAAACAGACATGGAGACGGACTGTTGGCGTCGTCAGTTAATAGTTGTATGTGCGAGATGTTTTGTGCTGAGAAACGCAACAAAAGCGTGGATGAAGAAGACGGAATCCACTTGTCTTGTACAAGTTAACAGTTCTAAACAAAAGTACACAACATCCCAATCGACTCACTCTCATTGGTTATTGCGGGGTTCTGCTCATGCCCCCCAATCACTGTTCAGTCATAAATATTACACATATTTAATAATTACTATTTGAAATCGGGAATACACTGATATGTACTATGCCATTAAAATTGCATCTGTTAACCCCTCACATTACAGAATAATTTGGCCATTTTCAAATCAGCCTAAAATCAAAAGACATCCATGATTGTTGGAAGGGTCAGATCAGGACTGAAATCTGGCCAATTATCCTCTAGTGTGGGAAAAATACAAAAGATGGAAGGGAATGTTGGTCACAAAAACATGTGACAACAAGAGCTACAGAAAATTACGTATGTTTTAAAAAACAACTTTTTTACCATAAGATGTTACTTTTGCTGCATTCCATTTGTAGTCGATGTCCTGGCTTTCAAACACTGCTACTTTTACCATTAATAGCAC
Source organism: Solea solea (assembly GCF_958295425.1). Lineage (NCBI taxonomy): Eukaryota > Metazoa > Chordata > Actinopteri > Pleuronectiformes > Soleidae > Solea > Solea solea. The sequence continues at coordinate 4,266,919 of NC_081138.1, forward strand.
TTCTGTCATATTTTTTTTCCAGTGGTGTAAAGTAATAAAGTACATTTACTTGTATTACTGTAACTGAGTAAGTTTTTTGTGTACATTTTGTAAAGTTTTTTTTTTGAAGTACAGTACTTCACTACATTTAAAATCACATCCATTACTGAGTAAAAAAAATGTTAAAAAAATGAACGCACCCAGAAACTTTGGCAGTGAATTATGACAGGTGAATGATGAGGATAGGTAATAATGAGGACAGGTGAACTGGCGTTAAATAAGGTCCCTGAGTGAGTGAGATGTTAATGCAATTTTTGACCTTTGACCCATTTTGACTGATACATTATCCATCCATCATCTACCGCTTTATCCTCCACTGGAGAATCGCGGGGGTTGCTGTGCCAATCTCAGCTAACATAGGGCGATAGGCCGGCTACACCCTGGACAGTTCGCCAGTCCATTGCAGGGACTGATACATTATGTGTTTACATATTTTATTTGGTCTGCACTTTAATTTGAAAACGTTTGCCTAAAAACAATTCATGTGAGATTTGTGTCCCCTTTGTCCCCCCTTGTCCTTTTTTGCTCGACACAAGAAAGAACCCCAATTTTTTAAATTTTAAACAAGCTACTTTTTTACTTGAACTTGAGTACATTTTTAGACCAGTACTTTTATTTGTACTTAAGTATAAATTTATCAAAACAGTGATACATTTACTGGAGTAGAATATTTTAGTACTCTGTTTGTTTCCCAGTAAATCAGTCGTACACATAATACTGTTTAATGTGTATCACTAGCTCATGTTGCTGCACTGTACAAAATACCACCTAGCTTGCTGTTATTGACTGGTGTTGCTAACATTAGCTAGCCCGAGATAGTTACGACTTCTAGTTGACAAGTCGTACATATCTCGGGAATGTGTTTTAGTAAAAACATACGTCACAAAAAATAGAGACACACATTAAAGTGAAAAAAAAAGAAACATAAATAATTCGTAATAATTATTAATGGAGAACAGACAGGCTCCCCCTTGTGGCACTTCAAAATACATCACTAGGACTCTATGTTAGGAATATCAATGACTTTCTCCATTCACAATTAGCTTAATTAACTAAATTATACCGATAATATGGTATTAACATGGTACATATGGTGCCGCTGCTACTTTACCTCAGTGACAAAGTTGGTGTGAAGCCCCGCAGAGTGAACGTAGTCCCAGCCTCGGGTGCAGGACACCCTCTCTCTGGGAACATGACCCGAGAAGTCGGAGGTGTTGGGCGGATATTTGAAGAGTTCACAGTGGCTCCGACCGGAGCCGTTCACCCACGGGATGGCGACGTTCAAGTATCCCTGCCTGGAGAAGTTGCTGAGGAGGAACGCGGAGGGCAGCAGCTCCGGGTCGGGCGTACAGTGGTACGACTCCGGTATGTGGGTGAAGAAAATGTCGCTGAGCAGATTCAACGTGACCGCGAAGTTTGGGAACCAGCTGAACAAGACCACCACCCGGTTGTAGCGTCCGTATCCGCCGCTGTGAGGGAAAACCTTCGCCTCGTAATCCATGTGAAGAGGAGCCTCACTGTCATCGGTGTCCGCGGCCATGGCTCCCTCACTCAGACTGAGACACTCCACAGCTGCGAGACACAGCAGCAGGTGAAGCACGCGAGGAGGGAGGGAGAGAGGAAGGGAGGAGGGAGTGAGGGAAGGAAAGAAGGAATGAAGGATCACTCGAGCTGATGAGATAGATAAGATAATGAGATAGACCAATAATAAGAGACTTCATATAAGAATAAAGTATGTTAATGTAAAAAATATCTATACATTCTCAGTTATACAAAAGCATATATACATTTTTATAATGTTTAAAAAAAACTAACAAATGACAATGTGTGTGAATGTGCAAAAAACAACAACACAAAAATCTCATACAACAACAACAACAACAACAAACAGGACACCAGCAACATCAGTGCTTGTCAAAGTGTGGGAGGTGGCCCTCTGGTGGGCCTTCGAGGGACTGCAGTTGGGCCTCAGACTGGGCTAGAAAAAAACATGTATTTGTGTATTTAAGGTGCTAATAAACGGTTTATTTGTCGATTCATAACATAAAATCATTTTTAAAAAGGCTCTGTTTTTATATCATTTTATTGTCTCAAACCCAAAGCAAAGTAAAACTGGATTAAACTGAATCATCTTTGCTTTTACTTCAGTGATCAAGACGGGAAGCTTCTCCACGTCTTTCTCATCCACTCAGAAAAAGTCATCAAAAAATCTCACAAAAAACGGACCCCAATAAAATCTTGTAAAAACAAACAAAAACAATTTAATTTAAAAATTATTTTTGGTGAATGCAAATAAATGTATTATTTAAATAACTAAAATTTGCTTTATTTATTTATTCTCAGTCAAGGAAAAAAAAATAAAAAAAATTATTAGTTGCAGCCTTAAAATAAACCCTGATCGTTTTCATGGATGAATGTGGAAAGTTTCCCTGCTCTCGCTGACAGGAAGTCGTCCCCATTAAAGATTCACTGACCCATAATAACATTATGGGTATTCATTTCTCACTGACTCACCAACAGACAGCTGAAGGAGACATCACTGATAACAGTGAGTGATGATTTCAAAGCTACTTTCACTTTCACAGACTGTTGAGCGGGAAAATGACACCGTATTCACTCGGTGACTCACAGCAAGCAAACAGGAGTTTCTACCTTGTGACTGAGTGTTTGAAGCCATAAATAGTTTTGGGGGGTAAATCATAAATCATGCAGCGTGTGTTGTTCACTGACAGGACTTCACTGGCTTCAAGAAAAATCACATGAGAGCAAAATGAATTAGTTTTAAGTGTTTAATGTGTTGGTTCTTCCTGGTGACATGACAGACATGAGCTAATTATATCTATCTTTCCTCTTCTTCTTCCGGCTGTTCCTTTTCCTTAATTTAATTTCGATTTTTACATCTGATTCTGATCCTAATGTAAACATGTGTGCACCCTCAGTGGCTGCATACATCAGGCCAGAGTCTTTCTAAGGAACATATTGGTATGTACTGTAGATGAGGAGTCTGACCTCCTGTCTGGAAGACGACCTTTGAGTCAGTAAAAGTGGTTTTAACTTGCTTCACTGAAGCATTCAGTGGATTTGACACATTCAAGCGTCTCGTCTGAGCAGAGCCGGGAATTGAACCCACAACCTTCCAGTTGAAAGGTGAACAACGCGCTCTACCACTGAGCCTCAGAAAATCACTTTTGATATTTAAGTTCAGGAAATGTCATATACTTTAAGACTTTTTACAAAAAGCGACTTCAACTTCTACCAAAGTCATTTTTTTTTTTTTTTACTTTTAGGTACTTTATAAAATACATTATACATTATTCCAAAACTAATCCCTGTAAATCAGGGGTCCTGCTGTGGCATCTACACATGGAACAAACATAAAAACAATATTTTGTATCATATCACACATATTAAATTCAACATTTAATTCTATATAAGCTTGTCTAGTGTCTCCATGTTATTTTGATTCTATTGTATTTCTGTCTGTTTTTGTTATTTACAGATGAATTTGGCATCATAAATGGGATTTCTGTTGTTAACTTTATATATCAAAACAAACACTTTTACTTTGAAAGGGTGTGCAGTCAGTCATCCGGAATAGTTTTAACTGCAGCATCGTGACCAATCATGTCCAAAACTGTACATTTGTCCTGAACAATTTTGGATTCTCCATTATGAAAACGCCAACACAAGAACACAAAAGCAGGAGGCAGCGGGTAATATTTCAAAGTTTTATTAACGAACATAATCTCTGAGGAACAACAGCAGTTCTCGCGCTCTCTGTACATGCAACTGTAGAAAATAACAATTTAGAATTTTTACTTTTCAGTTTTAGTCTTTTTTTTTTTGCCATCCATCCTCGTTTTTCAGGTTCTCTCCGTTTTTTTTGTTTTTTTTTGACGTTTTTTTTTCTTTTTCTTTTTTAGCAGGAAAATCAACAACAGCTAGAGGTGAAAGTACTGGATCTCTGTTACAGCACTGACGATAGCATCAACAACCCCCCGCCCCCCCCTCCATACAACCCCGACCCCCGTAGCTGCTCCAACAATATGTACACAAATAAACTACATTGTACAGATAAAAAAAATGTTACATTGTTACATCATTATCACCGGCAGCGAGCGCACGCAGCTCGTTGCTGTTAGAACCCAACATTCTACGCAATTTTTCAGACTAGTACAAAGAGGAGGGTGCAAAACGTCCTGGGAGGTTTGTTTTTATTTACACAGCTATGTACAGTATGTCTCTTTCACGCATTACAAGGAGGAAAATTTACACAGCGGAGACCAACTTCAACTCAAAACATACCACAGGTGTCAGAAAAAAACAAAAACAAAAAAAAGGATAATAAATAGGTTATTTCTCACCATTTAAAGAGTAGTTCTCCATGCTTTTTATTAGTCATTTTCATTCTAAAAAATAAAAATAAAAGGAAACAAAGAAACAGCTACAGTCTGGGTTTTAATTAAAAAGTAATAAAAACAAACAAAAGAAAACTAGAAAAAAAAAGGCTTGAAATCGTGATTCTACATCATGAAAAAATAGCAATTATGTATATTTATGTCCAGTAAGAATAAAAAAACAAAACAAAACATCAAATCTAAAATAAACATCGAGTGAATGTAAGGAGAGTAGAGGTAATATGTTGCTGACTGAGGTGGTGTCAGGCTAGCATCTGTATCACCGCGGCCAAGTGCTCTACTGTGCATCTGAGGACTGATGGGTGTGTGTGTGTGTGTGTTTGGATTCAATTAAACCAGAAATCACTCTTTTGTTAAGCTGAATATTCACAACGGAGAATCAAAGCGGTCGCACGAGAGTTATGAGATTCGCCGAGCGCGGCAGGGAACCAACGAACGTCACTTATGTCAACCATCACTATTTCAAGCCTTTGTGGTTCAAATAAATGACTGATGACGGAAGAGGAAGAAGAAGAAGAAGAAACAAAGGCGGGGCTTAAACCGTTAGAAGGTGACGCATGGAACAGACACACGCACACTCGATGACTTGTAAACAATAGTGAGAGGGTGGTGGTGTCGGTCGGGGCATAGTTAACGGTATACATTCTGCTGTGTAAGCCATGTGATTGACATGCCACTGGTGCTTATGCTTCTATTAGGAAGGAAATTTAAAAAAAAACAAAAACAAAAAAACACAAGAACATTCACTACACACACTGAGCTAAAACACACACACACGGGTTTGTCAACAAAAGACATCCATAAACCTCTCCCCCCCCCAAAAAAAACTGTAAGAAACCAAATAAAAACAAAATAAAAATCATGACCAAGAGGGTTTTTTAAAAAATAAAAAAACAAATTAAATCTGGCTATGTAAATCCAAATATGTGCGTGTATGTATACGAACCAGGATGTGTGTAACTGTCACAGAAAAATAATAATATATATATGTGTATGTATATCCAAGACTATGCATCTAGCCACCTTGTCTGCACAGTGTAATAGCAACAACCATCGCACTTTACTAGACAAACCGGACACCGCTACGTTGACTGACAGTGTGTAAATAACTTAAAGTTTCAGATACTATTGCCATCAGGATACATGAGCAGCTCACACACACACACACACACACACGCACACACGCACACACAGCCTGTGTGGTAGGTCCAAGGGAAAAAAAAGCTCTTCAAAAACAAGGACCCACGGACAATTTTGAATCAATGCAGATCACCACAGACCAACACCTCGACGGGATTCTGAACGGACGATCGTAAAAAAAGAATAAAAAGAAAAGAAAAATAGTCGATTCAGTGTTACGCTATTCCACTGTTTGTGTTGTCTGTTCACTTTTTGGTTCATTCGGAGAAAAAGTCTTGTTTGTAACTGTCTGCTCAGGCCCGACACAACAACATGAACATGGCAAAAACCTCCCCCCAACACAACTGAGCAATATGAGGAAGTAACCTATTTATTTTTTTTTTTTTTTTTTTAAAGTTCTTTATAAATTAAGCACTGATAAAAAAATCGGATGGCTAACTTTAACGCAGGGTTTTATGACTTCACTGACAAACCAAACTCTGGAAATTAAACTGCTCACGGGTCGTAATCAGAAGTGAAATACACTTAAAAACACCCACTCATGTGAAAGGCCACAGGTCTCATGCAAAGCAAAAGAAGGTTCTTCAATTTTCTGAACCACAGTGCCATCCAGTGAGTAAAAATGGAACAGCACCAAGGGAGGGGGGGGGGGAGCTGCTCTCCAATCTCGGACAAGAGGCAAAACAGACTGACAGGACGATGTGAAGTCGGTGTGGAATGAAAGCTTTGCGAGGCCGTTACAGCGCTTCAGTCTATTTAACACGAAGCACGTGAGCTGAGAGCAGGACGTGTGGTGAAATGCTGACAGACCTGTGTCTCCTTGGTTACGGAAAAACAAACAGTTTGTGATCGAGAGAAATGATTTCAGTCCAATTTTTGTAAAGCAAAAACAAGAAAAAAATGAACCCATACTACATGAACACGATGGCATTGCTTGTAAATGACATCTAACTTTCATCCCACCAATATATATCTATGTGGCTTTGCCCAACAATGAGTCTTTTTTTTTTTTTTTTTCACTGAAAAAGGCATTTTCTTGGTTTCGAAAATTTTCAGATAGAATTGTGTAGTAAAGTAATGAATAATAATCCTCTGTCTATTCTTTAAATAAATCCTCAACAGTTATTCTGCTACATCCGAGGGACTGTGTGGTGTCGGGGGGCCTGTGGGAGGCCGCTTTTCTCTGTCAGCTATATTTGTGTTTTGTGGTGATCCACGTCCAGGTGAGGACGCCTCGTCGGCCCCTGGACGTGGATCTAGAGATGGGATCATAACAACTGTGCACTGGAGTCGTTCAAATACTGACAGAACCGTGTACACATTTTGGCCCATGGATATGAAGGGGGGAAAGTGCTGCCCAAAAGTGAACTGTACATAAAAAGATAATTTTTATTTCTTTTATGTTTTTTCTTTACACTTAACTGAGTGATATTACAGTACATAGGTTATTTACAACTGTGCAGTAATGTGTGGCAAAATAAATTATCTAGAAGGCAGCAAGAATACATTGGTTAACGAATATAAAAACTGTACATAATTTACGGAATACAACTTTTTTTCTGTTTTCTTTTGTTTGTTTTTTTTCCATTAAACTAATATTGGCTCTGTAGTGTTTCAAGTCACTTCCTCAGAAACAATGAAATGCCCAAGTAAAGAAATAGACAAAAACAAGATTTCTCTCCTGCTAAACCACTATTTCTCAAAAGTCTCTTTGCGAGTCTCAACATTCGTTGTGTTTGTTTCTTCTGGTTGTCCTGTGGTGTTTCTTTTTTGCAGTCCATGGCGGTCTGACGTGTTTGTGTGGGAGCGAGCGGTGGGGGTGGGGGATTGGGTTTGGCTGGCCGAGGAACACTCCGGTCTGTCCTCAGCGAACCATGCCCATCCTCTTGTGTTTTAGCCAGGCTGAGAGGCTGCGGGGTTCAGTCTCCTCCCCCTCAGACACTGGGCCCTGATGTGCGCTCACTCACACATCGCTAACTCTCTGCTGTATCCTGACCTGCTGCAGGCTCTGCTGCACGGAACAGGTGCAGTGAATCGAAACGGCTTCCTCTGGTCGTACGACGGCTGGTTGTAGCTTCCACGTCTGTTCGTCTCAGCTGTCGAGGCGTAGACGCACATAGAAGATCCACATGACGCACCACGACTCCGTTGACAGTCCAGCGCCGACTCGGTCTAGTTCTCGTGGCCCCAGCAGGAGAACTGGATCAACGGGAGGCTTTGCCTCAGTCCTCCCTTAGGACAGGCACTGCACTGCTGAGATAGCTCTATTCAGATAGCTCCTCCCGGTGGTGGTGGTGGTGGTGGTGGTGGTGGTGGTGGGTCTATTGAAGCGGGAGCAAAAAGAATGCAGAAAATACATCTCTGTCCCCCGGTCTCACCAGAACTGAGCACTGAGGAGTTGCGTCCTGACGTCAGAGCCTCGAAGCAAAAACTGTATCTGCTTCTCCAACTCTGATCAAACAAAAGTGTTAAAAACTTTTGAGGATGAAAGTGCAAGTTGTGTATTTTCTTTTTTCCCCCAGTAAAAACAAGTATCCTTCTCGGCGGAAGGGAATTGAGAGCAAGTTTTTCATCTTTACTTTTTCTATAGAATATAATTATTTCTTATCTAAAGTCCTCTGTAAATCTTGCTAGCCCTTTCCGTTCGTTCTGTTAAACGAAGTCTCTTTGAGAAGAACTGATTCAGACAAAGTTTGCGCTCCATCTGTGAGCACGCGTGTGTCACGCAGGCAGAAGGACAAAGTCGTCATTGACATCGACCATTGGCACATAGAAGGACGGCACTTCGTTGACACAGAGGGACTTGTGCACCGCTGGGTCCAGCTCTTGGACCTTCAACTGCCACTCCATCCTTTGCACTGCGTTGAGGGCGGCTGCCTCGTGCTGCTGCCGCATCAACAAACATGTCTGCGGGAATAGAAGCAATCACATAAACATGCTTGGTACGCACACAGATTAGGAAGACTTCACAGCACATTAATAATAATAATTAAATCATGGCAAAATTCATACCTTCATGCGGTCATATTTGTCATCCACATCCTGAATCCAAGAAATGAACTGACGAGCATTGAAGCGGTCTCTCACAGATTTGTTCTCATCACCCTGCCAACACACATTAAGTTAGAACACAGACTAAGTCATGGAGTTTGTTCAAATCAGTGATATCCGACTCTTACCTGGCTCTCTGATGGCATATTGTACACTTCAGAGTCCAAAAGCATGGTGCAGGCGCTGAATGGAACAGCCTGATTGGCTATTGTCCTCGCTGCTCTGCAGTGGACCCTCAGAACCTCCTGCTCGCAGGAAACAATCAGCTTCTCCTGTGAAGGGTAAGCAAAACGCAGAAAAGGACGATTATTAGTAAATGAAGTTGGTGAAATGGGTCGAGATCAGCAAATACAGAAATCAGAAAGATTTGTGTCAACAATAGCATTTCTATCCGGGGTGCCACAATTAACAATTGAACAGTCGTGTATAAGATTCTTGTGGGAATTGTGCTCCCCAAAGTTGAGAAATATCCTCATTCTTTTCCTTGTAACGTGCCCACCAGTGACACTGGGTCCTGTTAGCATAACTGTTAGCAAAGATGGCGGAGACCGTTTACATTCTGGGAATGAGGTCCCATTCCTCTACGAGTAAAAAGTTTGGAATTAGCGTAACAGCTTCAAGCCTCGGACCAAGTGTCACTGGTGGGCACGTAACAAAAAAAGAATGAAGATATTTCTTGACTCAGGGAAAACTAATGTTGGGAAGCACAATTTTTCAAAAATACTACCCCTATTCTAATACAAAGCTAAATGCAAATCAGTGAAGTAATCCTTTAATGTTTAGTCTTTAAAGGCACAGAGTTGAGGAGAAAAATAACTTCAGGACTGTATTTCTTACCCGTTCTATGCTGTGCTGCAACCTGAGCTTCCCTCTTACTGCCTCCTGTTGCCTGAAGAGTTCCTTCAGAGGTTCCGACAGCGACGGAGGCGGTGCAATCTGATGAGCAAATATATATTAATAAAAACTGTAGTCGAGCACAACGCATTTTGTCAGGGTAAATCTGAAAGAACCATAAACCCAAATATGACATGTATACCAAGCTGAGCAAAAGATTTAGGTGTGATAACGTACCACAGGGATGTGAAGTTTGCTGAGGGGCTTTCCATCCAGCAGGTAAGAGCCCGTGTAGGTCACATATTCAGCATAGCACTGAGGGGCCTGCGGGGTGATGTAACACAAAATCTTTCTCTTTTCCTCAATCTTCTTCCTGATCTGCAGGTACTCAAAGTAAGGGTTTGAACGGTCACTGTGGTAGGGCTCGATATCGTCCAGCTTGATGGCATTTACCACTACGGCCAAAGTCTGCTGAATCATTTCTCTTGTCTGCTGCATTGCCGTGTTAACCAGCTGGACCTGGACGTGCTGCCCAGCAGAACGAGCAAATTTCCTCTTCCGTGGGTGCTGGGTCTGAGACTCGTCATCATCCACTTGGAGAGGGCGTCCTTTTGTCGTCCTACTGAGAACCACTGTTGCAGACGTCGTCACAGAAGCAGGTACAGAAACTGCGGAGACTGTATTTGTTGCAGTAGAGGAGATGTGAAGCACAGACTCTTTGTCCTTCTTCAGAGTTGAGAAGGAAGAGCCTGAGGTGGGTGTTGGGGTTCTCGTAGGATTCAGGGTGATGCTTGCTGTTGGACTGGTGGTAACAGGGGTGGCAGTGACAGATGAGGTTATTATGCTAGAGGTAGAAGGGACAACAACAGTAGGGGGATTGTTCTTGGCGCGATTGCGGGTTATTCTTTGTGGGATTTCATCTACCTTCTTAGGGATATCTATAATGGTGGATACGGTGGTCAGGGTTACTGGGGTTAGCTTGGACGTGGTCTCCTGAGTGTCTGGTAGTTCCACTGTGCTAGGAAGGTTGACTGCCACTGGGGGCTGAGGAAGAGGACTGCATGGCATAGGTTCTGCTGCAGGCTCAGGCATCTCCTCCTGTCTCACCTCTGGCTTGAGAGTAGACACTGAGTCCAGGGGTAACTGCAGTGATTCAGTGAAGGAGTGGACCTGTATGTGATGTTGCTGACTGGCATCTGATTTCACTGAGGAATACAATATATTGGACTCCAACTCATCGGGTCCTCCATAAGGTTCTTGCCTTTCCTGTTGTTGAATAAGAGACAGAGCACTGTTAACTGGTACACTCTGGGGCTCAACATCCAAGTCTTGCTGGAAGTTGTCATGTGGTGTTGGTACAACTAAATCTTGTCCAGTGGGCTCTCCCAAACTTAGGTCTGCAGCAGGGCATGGTGTCTTAGCCAGGCTTGGAAGGTCAACCTCCATGATATCTGGGTCTTCTCTGTCAGTTATGCTATGTCTGATGTGGCTCGGCACAATTTTGGTATGTTCCACTGGTTCAGGGTCTCGAGGCTCAGCTTCTTCTGACTTGTCTGGTAGTGGTAGGTCTGGCAAAGAAAATGGTCCCAGGTCATCCAGTTCATCTGCATCAGCCGAGAATGGGTCTGCCCAGGGCACCACAGGCTCGGGGCCAACCGGTGGAACCATGTGACCCTCAGTGGTATCACTGAAACTGTGTGGGGTCTGTCTGTTGTCTGGTTCAACACATGTTGGCTCTGTGTCAATCTGGTGACTATCATCTATACTAGGTTTGTTGCATTCCTGAAAGAATGACTCCAGTCTATTGGAGGAGGATGAGGTGTTTAAATAGTTGGGTTCCACATCCATAGTTGTGTCATGCCTCTCTGGAGAGGAAGGGATGTCAGCCACAGCCTCCTTTTGCTCATCAAAGTCTTCTGGGTCCTCTTTGGGCCACCTATTCCAGGTAGCATATGGGGGAGTGATAGAAGGGTGTACAGAGTGCTGCATGTCACTGTCTGAATGTGAATAAGGACTGGTGATTTTAGAGACGGCAGCTTCTATTTCCCCATACGTCCGGTTGGGTGATTTGAGGTCCATATCAGGGTTCCAACCCATGCTGTGTTCATAGCAGTCCTCTCCTTGGTTAGGTCCAGTTTGGGTTGGGGAGAGCTGATGGACCTCTGAATCGTGCCTGTCTGGAGACTCAGCAGGCCAGCTCTTTCTCAGGGGGTCCTCAACCTGAGGGGAGAAGGGACATGGGTCCCTTGTTTGCTCGGGCTCCTCAACTACACAATGGTCTCCATCATCTCTCTCATCCATATCACCCTCTTCTTCATCTTCTTCTTCTTCTTCTTCTTCTTCGTCTTCTTCATCTTCCTCCTCTTCTTCGTAGTCCTCGTCTTCCTGTTCCTGTTCCTGCTCCTGCTCCTGCTCTTCTGTGACAGAAGGAAGATCTGACAGGACCAGGTTAGGTTCACTATGATGAGGCTCTGAGATGTCATCGATGTCCAGTGGTGGCAAGGCCGCAGGAGCTGGCGTTGGTGGTGCAGCAATGTCAAAGCAGGGCTCCTGAGGGTCTGGCCTATGAACTGGAGTGGAAGGTTTGGGCAAGTAACTGTATACACTTTCAGGAAGGTGCTCATTACCCTCAGGGCCAGTAAGAGCTGGTGCTGCCACATCCGGTGTTTGGTGTGCTGGCTCCAGCCGGGGGGACAACATACCGATTGGAGAAAAGTAGTGAGTTGACAGGCACTCTAGCCTATCTATTGTTGCTGATTTGTCCTCTAGAGTTTGGGAGGATGATGGATCAAAGTCCACCTCTGGATCAGTTTGCTGCTGTCGAAGGAATTTGTCAGCTTCAGCCTTGAACTCATCCTCCAGGGGCCGGCGGACATCTGAGGATGCAGAACGACTGACAAGTGGCAGCTGGAGGTTCTTCGCAGGGGTAGGGCAGGTGCCTTCCTGGAAGCTCTGGGGATTAGAGTACCTACTGGGTGGAAAACAGAAAAAATAAACCATTAGAAACCGTGCCTCATTCAACAGAGTAAAATTAAATAATGGCAACAGCAATCCTGCAGTATGTTGTATAAATACTCACCTTTCAAAGAAGGATGGGGAACAAGCATTCATTGACATTGTCATAGCTGATGAGTTCTGACAGTCCAACCCATCCAACATAATATCAGGGTAATCCTCTGCACTGCAAGATGGGGTTCGAGGAGTCTGCATTACTTCTTCAAAACTGGGACAGGAGATGACAGACGTTGGTGTGGGAACACCAGTTGGCCTGTTCTGATCTGGCCTAGGAGAGGCAGGGAGATGCTCCTTCATTTGATGGCTACCAAGCCAGTCTTTTGAGTTTTGACTGTCTGGAGGCTGGAACTTCCTGCCTGGGGACATCATTTGGGGAGGGAGACCCACATCCTTCAGCTTCTTCTCTTTAAGACCAGATTCAAGACTGTTGGATTTCTTTGAAGATAGCTCACTGCGGTTTTTTCTGACTTCCTCTGTGGACTTGGTTTTGTCTTTAAGTTTTGGGTCCCCTGACTTGGGTCTCAGTTTCTCCATCTGCTTCATCCTTTCTTTGTGTCTCTTGTGTTTCTCTTCAATCTCCTGGTCCTTTAGACTCAACATCTGGCCAAAACTTGTCATTTGATAATCATCATCCACTAGCAGTTTTTCACGTGGACGATTATCTTTCCGACCTGTGTCTTTGGACTGAGAGAGCTTTTCATTTTCATCCTTGGTCTTAGATTTAATTTGATCCATTCGGTTATCTTTGTCCAATGTGTCCCGATTTCTCTCTTTCTTCATTTCAAATTTAGGACTGTCTTCTTTTGACCTGTCTTTCAGGACGGTGATCTGCGGGCTGTCTTTCAATCCTGATTTGATATCCTCTTTGGAGTGTTTAAATGACCCAAAACCATCAAGGTACTTATTCTTCTCCTCCTTAATTTTTTCCTTATGTTTCTCCTTTTTCTTTTTGTCCTTCATTCTGTCACTGATGACACCAGATCCTTTGTCTTTGTCCTTTTTGGACATTTCTTTTTCAAATTCCAGTGTTTTCTCAAAGTCATCTTCTCCATCTCCCTTACCTCCATATGGAAATGTGTAAGGGTCAGCTTCTAGGGGCATGGCCTCTTTCTCAAAAGGTAGGCTCTCTCTGCGGCTGTAGGACTCTCTGATCTCCTCTGTCTTGTCACGTTTATCTCCCTTTTCTTTCTTGACCTTTTCTTTATCCTTGTCATGGCTTTTCTTAGACGAAGATGAAGATGAATGCCGATGCCTTTCCTTCTCTCGGAACTTGTCCTGGGGCGTAGATATGGACAAAGAGTCTCTCCTGTCCTCGGACACATCAGCCAGACTGATGGATTCATAGTAACTACTAGTGAGGACTGGCTCGTGACCTCTGTCGGTGAAACTATCTGAAGAGATTTCACTGTTCTTGTCATTGGAGTCGTCCTTGTAGTCATTCATAGCTTCCTCTTCTAATTTTTCCAAAAGAGACTTTTCATTCTCACCACTGCCTTTTGAAGGTTTTCTTTCTTTAGAATGGTCCAGCTTGTCTTTATATTTACTTTTTGTCTTTTCCTCACTGGTGTCCCTTTTGTCCAGCAGCTTCTGCTTGTTTTTCTTGTCTTGGTTTGAGTCCACTGACACCCTGTCTTTTCTTTCCTTATGTTTTGCATCTACACAGTCCTTCTTGTCTTTGTTGTGTTTCTCGAGGGAGCCTTTCCTCTCTTTACCTGTGTCAAATGTGGCCTTTTCTTTCTTCTTTTCTTTGTGTTCTTTGTCTTTTGCCTTTTCTGTGTTATGTTTAGCCTCCAAGGAAGATTTTCTACTTTTTTCAGAGGGGAAGTGATCCAGCTCATCCTGATCAGGTGTTGAGTCTTTTCGGACGGAGTCAGACACGAGGACACCACTATTGTAGCTGTCATCATCGTCATCACTTTCATCAGTGAATATGTCAGCTATCTTGTACCATGTTTTCTCCCGGATTTTCTCGGGTTTTCTTTCCTCTTTCTTTATCTCCAAGAAATCTTTCTCCCTGTCTGCATGTTTGTCCTGGGAGCATTTTTCTTTCTTATCCTTGGTCAGTTCTGAAGACATCTTTCGATCTTTGTCTTTGCCATGAGACTCTTTATGTTTGTCTTTGGCTCCCTCCTTCTTGTCTTTGGTAGCCCGGTCCGTGTCCTTTTCCTTAGCAAGTTTTTCTGTGGAGCTTTTCTCGCTCTTCTCCTTCTCCTGATCAACTCCTCTGTCTTTTGTTTTGTCTTTGTGCTTGTCTGCTTTTATCTTTTCCCTCTTTTCTGTTCCCTCGCCTTTCTTTTCTTTCTCCTTTCCAGAGTGGTTTCTTTCTCTGATATCACAGGACTTGCTGGCATCAATGTCTTTGAAGAAAGCATCATTGCCATACTCGTCTCTTGTAGATTCCTGCTTGATTTTGATGTCCTTTCTTTCTTTTAAGGACTCATGCGAGTCTTTGCGGTCTCGACTGCTGTCCAGAGAATCCTTGTCTTTTTTGTCTTTGACTCCGTCAGTGGACTCCTTCCGCTTCTTTTCTTTTTCAACTGAGTGACTTGAGTTCAGTTTTTGTTTTTCTGACCAGTCTTTTTTCTTTTCATTTGTCTTTTCTGAGGAGTCTTTGTCTTTCTTTCTTGAAGTGGCCTCTTTCTCTGATCTTTTCTCACTGTGATCCGACTTCTTGTCCTTGACTTTGTTCTCTTTTCTGCGTGTCTCTTCTTTAACAGTCTCAACAATCAGTTTAACGGAGTTGTTGGCTTTGTATTCCTTGTACTCTTTAATGGGAGCATCCCAACTATCTTCATAGAGGGAGGAGTCAGACGACATCTCAGAGCCCCATCTGTCATGGTGGTCATCCGAGGCACTGAGCTTCGTGTCCTCCAGATTGAGGAAACGGTTGTTGACGTCATAACTTTCATAGTCAGCGTCGTCTTTCTGTGCCTTGTCTTTTTTACTTTTTTCTTTCTCCTCCTTGGTGTTTTTCTCTTTGTCTACCTTAAGATGTTTTTCCTCTTTCTGCTCACTTTTCCTGTCTGCCTTTGAGGATGACTTCTCTTTGGACTTTTTCTTCTTCTCCTCTTTGTGAGCTTTTTGTTTATCCTCCTTGGGCTTCTCTTTCTCTTTAAGATTTCTTTCCTTTTCAGATTTTGCAGGCTTCTCCCTCTCCTCCTTGCTTGCTTTATCCTTAGTGGAGTCCTTTGTTTTCTTATTTTTCTCCTCCTTTGTTGTTCGATGCTGATCTTTACCAGATGACCAATCCTTCTCTTCTGACTTACTCTTCAATATCCTGTCCTCCTTTTTTGAATGGTCTTTATCGTGTTTGGACAACTTGACTTTGCTCTCAGCCGGTGATTCGGACTCAACGATTAGGGACTTCTGTCTTGAGTCATCAAAATCAAAGGAATAACTTTTCACAAATTTCTCATTCATGTCCTGATTAAGCACTAGACTCGGAGCCTTGTCCTTTTCTTTATTTTTGTGCTTATGCTTCACTTTGTGCTTCTTCAGCACTTTGCCATCGACATCAGTTTTGGACACGGCACTGTCCACACTGGAGTTTTTGAAGAGCTCAGAATTTTTCTTGTCTACAGCGTTACTGTGCACATTGTTGTTCTTCTTTTTGCTCTCCTGTGCTTTCCTCTTAACTTGTTTTATTGACTCTACACTGGAATCAGCGGAGGAGTAGTCAGACTCACTGGAGAGTCTTGTTCTGACTGAATCTGAGAGAGAACTGACATCTGACCATGTAGGAGATGACACCGTCTTCCATCCATCTGTCCTCCACTGCTTTGGATGCTGTTCTGCTAATGACTGAGCTTGTTTCTGAGAGTTCAAGTTACCATGGGAAGAGGAGGAGGATGCGTTAAAGCCGGAGGATTCTTTCAGGCTTGCTGCAGAAGAGTCCTTCATACTATTTGAGCCCTTGTCGTCCTCACTCTCCATATCCCCACAATCAGAATCCGATGTACAAAATTTGTCGTTGATTTTACCAAACCGGACTTCTTTACTGGCGTTATTTTTGCTCTCCTTCTTCCGCTTCTTCTTGACTTTATTCTTGTCTTTCTGTTGTTTAGAGCTCATGCTGCCAGAGTCTCTAGCCTTGGTATTTGTTTGCTGGGCTTGTTGCCGTGGTGTTGGTGCTGGCGTGAAACACAATGTCCTGTCATCCTCATCTGAACTGTTACTGTCAGAGATGATCCGCCTGACAGTTTTCTTTGGTGTGAGCGAGTTGCTTTTGGAATAAGTTTTGACCTCCATCTTGGGTATGGAGATTAAGCTGTTGGCGCTGTTAGCGGCCTTGGCGATCTGGTCCTTACGGAAATCCTTTTTCAAAAGGTGTTTATCGTCCACAGGGGGGACACGTTCCTCCTCATCGTCCTCGTCAAATTCGTATTCGTCTTTGACTGGTGTGACAGCAGATTTAGGAGGCTCTATGGGTTTCCCTTTCAATTTCAGGCCTTTCTCAAACTCTGAGTCTGTGTTATTGCCATCGACAGAGCTGGACGGTGCAAATGAGGGGGCATCTTCTTCCTCTGAAGATTCTGTGTAAATTGAAAAAAGAGGCACAATCAATACATCTTCCAGCTGTGTCTACATGAATAGCTTATATAAAATCTAATAGTCATGTAATTATCAACATTTACAAACCTGATGAACTTTCTTCACTTGAAGTGTAAGTGCCTTTCCCCAGCAACAGATTTAACATCGTTGGAGAGTTGGCAACCTTCAGTGGTGTTTCACCTCTCCTGTTGCTTTGACATGGGTCCCCTCCATACCGCAACAGCAGCTTAACCACCTGGAATTAGCAAAAGAGAATATTTAATGAATACAACCTGCAACATAAGAGGTAATAATAGATGATTAGGTGGTGTATAATTCATAGTTTATAGGAAACTACACACTGCACAAGCTATAAAAACAACCATTAACTTCCATGTTCAGATTCAAATTTCTTCATTGATACTGAGCAAATTCAGGCATTAACTTTTTTTTTACCTTGAAATGTCCATTATTGGATGCATCGTGTAAAGGGGTGTCATCATCCAGACCCTTGGTGTTGACCTCTGCCCCGGCTGCCAGCAGCTGCTTGGCCACATCATAATACCCCCTATTGCACGCTTCATGCAATGCAGTCCAGCCTAGAACATTAGAAAACCAGTGAGAAATCTATACACAATATATGAATGAGTGAATGATGCGTCAAGCAGAGTAAAACTGACCTGCAAAGTCTTTTACATTCACATCAGCTCCCTCGCTGATGAGCTCCTTGATGCGGCGTACCTCTCCACGGATCGCTGCTCTGTGCAGCCGAGTCTCTCCTCTCTCATTTCGTTTATTTACTTTGTCTTTGGTTTTAGATGCAGAGTTTGGTGTTCCCTTCTGACCCATACTGGACTGTGACTGATGCTTTGGTGTTGTATCTGTTGGTTGGAGACAGATACTTGATGTCAACACAAGAGCAGATTTGGATGGCACATTTTTTTTGTTTGGTTTAACAGCTTACAGCCACAGGGAGGCAGTCTTGCTCTACCAGTCGCCATAAAAGGGGGTTGGACATATTTCAGCATTTCATCACATTTACAAGATTAAACCCAAGTCTGATATAAATTACATTTACATAATTGTGTTTGCATAGCTATTGCCCCTAATAATAGTGAATGAAACACACTCATGTACAGTATATCCATGACAACAGGCATGCACCAAAGGAATGAAGTGTCTATGTATTGGTCCTCACCAACCTACTAACCTTCTATCTTAAATGTCAACAGTGAGAATAAAATGCACAATAACACAACAGTAATATTTTTTTTTTAGGTATCCAGCACATCAATTGATTTATTGATGTATAACAAATGAACAAATACTAAATCTTGCAAGCATGTTATGTTCTAGGAGTGTGCTGTGATTTGGTTCAGATGATGAGATTGCGCCATTAGTTCCAGACTAATGCAATACCAACCAGATTAGTCTAGTTTCACTTCCTTGATGGTCTCATGCTGTATTTGTGAAAGTCATTCCACTATGGCTAATGAAAACAATGTGACAGTTGCAAAAATACAACAGCCACTTTCACTGACAGTATAAAGTAACATAGCGACTGTAATGAATGTGAATTTATGTGTATATCATTTATTAAATTAAGCTGGTCCTGGTCATGGGAAGAGAACAACCAATATTTGGCTAAAATAGAAGTGAACAACAAAAACAAACAGCCCAACGTCCTCTCCCCCCTTAAGCCCCCCATTCATTCATCTCCTGAAGACATACACGTACACAGTCTACACATAAAGCTCTTTCCTCGTCGGCCACCCATCCACAGAAAACGTGGCTTCCATGATAAACACGCACCTGGACTGTTGACGGACTCCTCAGCTGTCATTTGCATGAGCAAGGCCACCTGCTGCCGTTCAGAGAGGGGGTACCCGGCCCGGATCCCTGGCATCCCCATCCCAAACGGCAAGCCCGCCTTCCGAGTGTTGGTGGGCTCCTTTTTAATGCGCTTCCGTTCTGGACCTGGTTTCTCTGTAAGAGTGATGAGAAAGAAGTTCATTTAAACACGTTGACACCAACACAAACAAATGTAATTTACAGAACCTTATGAAAGGGGGAAGTAATAGGTCTGTTATTAGCGTTAAGGCCACAAGAGATACATTATCACTGTGTAAATATGAATTGGTGAAAATTGCTTGGCAGTGTGGAAATGAGTGTGAATGGTTGTTTGTTTCTACATGTCAGCCCACTGATAAACTGGCCATCATCTGTCCCCTC
Organism: Solea solea; assembly: GCF_958295425.1. Taxonomy (NCBI): domain Eukaryota; kingdom Metazoa; phylum Chordata; class Actinopteri; order Pleuronectiformes; family Soleidae; genus Solea; species Solea solea. The sequence continues at coordinate 4,286,178 of NC_081138.1, forward strand.
TGACCCTTAAAGGATAAGTGGCATATATAATGTTGCATCGACCACTCTCGTGTATGTGTGACTGCAAAAACAACACAGCACTTATTATTATTATTATTATTTCCGCTTCAAAAAGCTACCGCACAAACTTACTGACATACGACATATGTAATCAAGTATGTGAGGAGTTTGGAGGTAGGAGGGTTTGACTTTTGAGTTATTACCCAGCTGCCACAGGCTGTGTGTTTATGTCTGTCGGTCTTCAAGCCAATCAGTGCAAATCAAGAGGAGAGGAAAGAGGGTGTGACTTGGCAGAAATACAGTTATTATGACATATCTGGTGTACATTTCAATTCAAAGTGGCCTTGCCAAGGTCAACTCATGCCGGTCTGCCAGGCTTACTGGAGACATGGTGCTACTGGACAAAAGCAGCTGCTCCACAAAGACACACCCAGCAATTATTTTCAGTAGCAACATACCAGTTGATGACCCTCATGGAGGGTAAAGCTACGCAGGATGCTAACACTTCATAGGTTAGGGGGAACAATTTCCCAATGCAAGAAAACACCATCAACACTACAGACTCCTACAACAAAAACAAATTCAAATCTTCATATTCAGATTAAGAAACCGGTGGACTTGGTCTGAATGTGATTTCTGTGAGATGATTTTCTCATTCCAAATCTGGCCTCATTGCTCAAGGCCACAAAAACACAATTAAATTAATCCAGGAGGGAACGAGGAGGCTCACAGTTCCGGTGGCCCGAAGATTTCCAGGAAAATATTTTTCAGTCACGAGTACAGAGCTGATGAACTTTCACTAACATCTGTGAACACTTACAGTTAATGTGCCCCCCACCCCTCTTTGATACACTCTCATGTTCTCCAAAGCATTTGCCATTTAGACACATTCCTCCTGCTCTAAGACTTAAACAGCAGGAACCACAGAAGCAGTCCAAACATGTTTTTTGAGCAGCAGAACAAAAAGTGCTATGCTTGCCTTTCCATGCGGTATTTACAACATTGCAAACCAGGAAGACAGTTCTTACCCTGATGAACCCAAGCAGAATACAAGGCCATAGTCACCAATATGAGACTCATCATCAGTGGGGGCAACTTGACAATGAATCTCTGACATGGATGTGATTCAATATCAATAACTATGATATATTAAAAAAATACTTTAAGATTGTATTTTTGTGCTGAGATAAAGTTGAATAAACCAGTTTACTTACTCAAAAACATTAAATACCTTTTATGTGAAAGTGTGTTTGCACAGTGCATACATGTTGTACTAATAAATACAGAACCTTTATCTTATTGATATTGACGACAATCATAATGCGATATATCTTGTTACTGAATAGTTGCCTAGCCCTAATGGCATCCAATTTTTCTGTGTTCCACACGCTCATAAATTAAAGGACAGGATTTTGCTTTCATGAAGTTGGTTTTTGGCTCGTCACTTTAAGAATTTAAGAAAAGATGTCGACATTCGTGAAATATAACTGCCCATTATTCATCATAGTTGTGTAAAACACTTCATGGATGGCTTACTGAATTACACAGATGTACTAACAGTTGTGTGTCAGCTCCCATAGCATGGATCTCTGTTGGTTGTCTATTTAGAGAACACTGCTGGGCCTTTGTGTGTCTCCGTAAAATGATATTGCTCAGCTTACAGACGGGGCTGAAACCTTACTCTCCTCACTGCATGAAACTTGACTAACAAGATAAGAGGAAAGGATAATAAAAAAAAAGGAACGCAAGCGAGCAAGGGAGTCAACCCATGAATAGACTGTCTACATGAACCATGGGAGGGGACCACATCAAACATAAATGTCAAGCAATAGCTGTTAGATTTGATACGGCATGCAAACAATCATTCAGTGTTCCTGTGTGCCAAAACAAAAAGACTGTCTAGTTCAGTTAGCCAAGTACAAGAAGAACCGCTCTAACCAGACCAACCAGGTAGATCTGACCAAAGCACATTAGAATGAAAAGTGTTCCGTTTTGTGGCTCTTACAAGTCACATAAACAGGAAGTTAAGGGAGAAGAGGCAGGAAGTGGCCAACAGGATGTTTTGTCAATGCTTTGTATTGAGCAAGAGAGACTCCTAAATGTATGTAATGAACATCGAGTGCTGTACAAAGCTCCGTCTGTCCTCTCTGTCCAGCTGGCACATGTGGAGCATATTGCTTTTGTTAGATAGTGAGTATATAAGCTTCTGTTTTCGTCCAGAGTGAGTCACGGAGACAGAAAGACAAATCTTTGTGTGTTATAACCTGCCAGGAGGAAAAGACTTGTTAGCTGAAGATCTGAGCGCAACACTGTCTCCATACACAGCCCACTTCACACGGCTTAGCTCACACCCTACTTCAAAATTCACTAAACCTGACCATCACTCCCGTGACAAAACTGACCCAATGGGAAAGGGAAGCCTGCAGTTGCAATAAATATCCTAGAAGGCACTGAAAGATTAAGTGATTAAGGTATGGTGCCAATTTAAAAAAGAAAGACAAAAAGACCACTTGACTGAGGGCCATGTACCAGCAAATCTTCTAAAATCATTAAACAGACAGACATGTTTTGGCCTTCTAAATAAGTGGCCATTTTCACATTGAGTGACATTTTTTATTTTAAAAAGTATATGCTGCCTGCCACACAACGTTGTATATAACAACTAATTTCAACTCAAAAGTCACAACCACAGTTTGACACAGAGGCTTTAAACCTACCACTCTTTATTTTCATACCTGATGAATTTGAAATGTGCTATATACAGTAAAAGTTGAACAAAACTGGCTTATTTGAAGCAATCACTGTATCAAGAACAAATTATATTACTAAAAAACATTAAATAGCAGTTTTCCACAGTAAACGGCATTTTCAAAATTAGCCTTCTTAATGTGGGCGTAATCTGAAAAGACTGTTCTACCATCAGTCTCTGAAGTCTGACTTGTGCTGTAGATAGTGGTTAATGAGAAGGACAGAGAGAGGATGACCCGAGGAGGGAAAAATGCTGCTGTCCAGCACTCCCAATGAGGAGGTCATGGGAGGCTTGGTGAGTCTTATACATGCCGATGTGTCCTTGGGCAAAACACTTAACCCCCACGTTGCTCCTGACGGCTGCGTCGTCAGCGTGTGAATGGGTATAAAGGATGAGTGATAGAAAAATGTGCTGCACATAGATGCATTGTATGAACGTGTGAGTGGAATGGGTGCAAAAGCTGTAGTGTAAAGCAGCTTTGAGTGGTCATCAAGACTAGAAAAGCGCTGTATAAATACAGACTATTTACCATAAGCATGGAAGTTTTGAGGGACTTCATTGACCTTCATCTTTAACGATCTGGAGTTTTCTATCCTGAGGCATCAGTCCATGTAATAACTTGCAATATTTCTTAAACCTCTGTGCATAAACACACGAGTAGCGTCTCGGCAAATGTGTCTGGTCATTACAGAAATAATGCAATAGTGTTGAAATGGATATAAATCAACCAAAGCTCAGGCGTGAGCAGACCGTAGTTTGATATTGCTCAGTAATTTCCACTAACAGATTTCAACGCACCTACAAACACAGTTGATGCATTTTATAAAGGCTACTGAAGCAATAGAAGACAAATTGATTAGATAGGAATCACAAGCTACACAGCAGGGAATTTGCCTGAGGTGACTTAATATAAAGCATTCACTTGATTTATATTTCCACATTTTCCCCTTTCCTTCTAGCTTGGTAGTTATGGGGCAATCACAAATCTAAAACACGTTAAGAGAACCCCCCCCCCAACATAGTATTTGGTCCAAATTCAAGCCTTTAAAATGTACTTATTTTCAGTAAACGTTTTTGCAGAATATTTTGGAATACGATACTGTATCACATAGCAGGTAGAGTAGTGTCAGAGGTGTAAAATTTTGCAGAGCACTTTGACACTGTTCAGCAGGGTCAGAAAATGAAAGCAACAAAGTTAGACTATAAAAGACTGATTGAAAACAACAACTCAAACAGCTGCAAAGGGTATGGAGACACATCAGTGGGGCTGAGAAAATACTCACGCAGAGATGCAGAGTGGGTTCCAATTTTTTTGCCTACTAGATGCAGTATGACAAATACTAGCACTGCGACTGAATTAACATTGTGAGTTACATAATGGCACGAGCTGTGATACTTTCAGTCTTCCACAGATTGTCAACACAAACTATCATGACGCAACTCAGTTGCGAGTTGAGAGTCGAGGGCTAAAAGACCATCTTGCCCAATCCAATAGCAGACCAAGTTATTAGCATACTAACAGACAGTCCCACTATTGTTTTGAGACAAGAGTTCACACCTTCCCTTTCTGTGTGTGTTGGGGGGGGGGGGTGTCTACAAGAAGTAGCTTGATTATACCAACTGGTTAAGATTCAAGATTCAAGATTCTTTATTGTTATTAAGCAAGCATAACAAAATTTCCTCCCGAGACTCTCAGCACACATTGAAATGTCCTAAATAAAATAAAAGCACATAAAATATATATATATAAATAATAATGATTAATAATTAATGATATCAAACTAGTTGTGGGGTAAGAGACCATATAGATTCAGTCCTCTACATGACGCAGGTTTAAGCAGAAATAAGCAATGACATGATATCACAAAACACTACAGGATTCAGGAGTACCACAGAAAAGCAAGAAAGAAAGCAAGTGAACACTTATCAATCAAACATGTCACCTCTTTCAACTCCCTTGTGCTAAGCAGTAATTACACACAAATCACAATGTCTACAGAATACGTGCACAATCTTACGAAAACGTGACCCTGAACAATAACCGTCAATCTGTTGCAACACATGCCAACACTTTCCGCTCTCCACTCCTGTCTGGAGTGAAAAGCCTTCTCAAGTCTAACGGCTGAACATAAACCAATGTAGCAACTCAGCCGTTGCTGATGATGAAGGCTGTTACCAAAGTCTCAGAGTTGGACCTTTTTCAACAAACTAAATCCTGAACCCTTAAAGCCCTAAGTCAAACAAGCATGAGCAGTAGTCCTCATCTCTCTCTCTAATTTAAGAAAACACACAAAGATGGAGCCTTACCAAATTCAGACTTGGTCAGGCTTGTACATCATACAAATCCCCACTTAACTGGATCATGCTTTGTGAGGTGATACCTGTCTGTGACTGCAGGAACAAACTGATATGGTCTGCCATAGACACAAAAACGACTTGAAGCAGGAGCTGAGAGCCTTTCACTTTAAAGCCCCACCCCCGTCACAGAGCATGGGTAACTACTTCCTGCCTACTCCAAAGAATGTGATACTATGACTCAATTTCCTTGCTGATTCCCAGTTTACACTCACATGTGACGGTAGAGATGTCAAAGCATGAGTCAATACATCCAAGCGTCCCCTTACCTGAGTCAGAATCTTTCTGGTCTCCATTAGCTCCAGTAGTAAAGGGCAGCTTCCTTTTAGGGGCCTTTTCTTTCATCTCTTTGACGCCATCACTGCGATCCAATTTGGGTGTCTTGTTTGACAACACTTTATCCTGTAATGGAAACGAGATAAAGCAAGAAAGACACTATAAGGAACAAGGACATCTGGTAAAGGACTTGACAAAAGGACAGAATTAAAAAAAAACAACAAAATTTTAAACTTGTTTTTTATGCTAGTTATGGATCTTGCAGACTTTCTGCCCTCCCTCCTATTTCTATTACGTTTCTTTGTTTCCCACTTCATTCCTGGCACGAGGAGAAGGGGGCTACACTGACGCCGACTTAGCTTTGTGGTCTACAGCTGCTGGAAACAATCAAAAGCCCAACTGTATACGTGCGACCAACAGATGTAAATACTTGTGTTTGTGCAACTGGTTTCTTTGTTGTGCGGGGGTATGATAGAGAGGGAGACTTGCTTATCCTGAGTAGGAGCTTTACAACATTGAGAACTGAGACGAAACTAATTTACGGAGAGAGAAATTTAAGGTATTGAGGAAAACAGTTGCAACGGTGTCCCCGAAAATGCCCAAAAGATTAATAAAAAAAAAATTAAAAAATCCCAGACAGCATATAATAGGGTTTAGAGAAACAAAGCTTTGCCTTTTACAATGCAATGGCTTAAATTCTGTTTATTTACTTGAGCTACAGCTGTATACATACACTTGAAATCAGAGGTTCCATGGACATATTCTTCAAATAAGTGACCAACTATGTTGTGTGTAGGTAATCAACTTTCAATTGTTTTTAAAAAAACACCTTAAAAAAAGTGATATCAGCCTTATTTTTCAGGTGGTGACTGTGTTTGCGCAAATTAGGTGACACTCTACAGGAAATAAACATTACAGGATTAAGCTCTTGGGGAATTTCCACCAGCTGTGGATTCAGTCAGCTGTAAAACACTCATATTTGTCACCTTGCACAACTGTAAAGAAATGGCCCATAACAACAAAGTGTGCAGGTATTTTGCTGCGGGGTGAAGATTTCTTTAATCATTATTCTTTATGCACAGAGGGATTAATAAAAATAAATATGGCAGCAGGTCAGATATAGTGAATTTGTGATGTAGTGTAATTTCTTTCCGTTTCTTAGTCTGTCTCCGACTCCTCTCTTTCTCTCCTCCAGGCAGGTTTCCTATTATGTGTCGACTCTTGGAACTCCTCCCCCTGCCCAGCCCCAGTCATACGACTATGATGTCATGGTACAGTAGAGACAAACAGTGTCAGCTACAGTCGGCTGATTTCTCTCTCGCTGTCTGTATCTCTGCTCATCTACAAGAGGACCCGCATTTCACACACAATCATCTGTCATGTGTCAATGCTACAGTTCCTCTAGGGAGGGAATCGAGACATAAGGAAGTGAAGACCAACAAAAAATACACATGGCAGTGAATACAGAACTAAATACCAACTGCATTAAAAACAATCCCTAAAAAACCTAATCTCTGGACCTGAATTATAAAAGGCTCTGACATTGAGACTTTCCTCGATTCTGCCTTCATAAGACACCCTGTTTGGTGGTCTCCTAGCAATGCCTGCTCTGTTCTTCTCACTCTTTTTTCCACCCACCCCTGTGCTCTTCATTCCCTCCCTCCCTCCCTTCCTCCATGCCAGAGTCTGATGCAATCCTTTGCAGAGGGCTGTAAATCCATGCCTGCGTAAACTGCACGTCCTCTTTGCCTCTTGGTGCTGCTGCCTGTGGCTTAACACTTGGCACAACACTATGACATCATCAAGCTGCGCCTCACACTTTAGGAGAACCTTCTTTTCATAACATTCCAACACTGAATATGTCTTGACAGGTCAATACATGCTTTTAACATGGCCGAGGAAACTAAGTCTGAGAATTTGATGAATATTAACAGTTTATTATCAATAATATCCTATTAAATGTATATGTTAGATAAGTTGGTACTGACTAAGGAATATGCAATGACAAAATGTAAATAATAGAAGACAGATGTGGTCTCCGCTTTGTTCTTGGTACTCCTGTGTTGTTAATCACAATGTGTAGAAACAAAAATATTATTGTTGAGTAAACTACAGCGGCCGTAGGTGCAGGATGGGCAAGAAATCATTAATTTTTTTACATTTACTGATGTATCAGCTAACAGCTGGTCTTTGGTGCCAGATATTTGTAGTCGACGAGCCTAAGACAGATTCAGGTTTAAAATGTGATCCCTTTTGTAATGAGCTATGTTTGCCAATAGGTTTGCATGTGTGCCATTGTTCTCTGTGCTAACCACTTGTTAATAATAGCACAAGTCATCTGTAGTATTGCATGAATCATATTGTACCAATGTGCAAATACCTTCCTCATCTACAAAAGAGAAACGAATGCATCAGCGACAGAAGAGCTCTACTGAAACTGGTGGACATTCCAGTATCATGTTTAAAGACACTTGGGCATGCAGATAGTTTCTGTTGCACGACATGCATCAAGGTAAAGACCAAACTTCTTCTTTATTTCAGCCTGTTTGTAAATGTAGTTTAGTATCAGGTATCAAGGATAAAAACAAAACAAAAACATGTGGGTACTGTGTGTGTGTGTGTGTGATGTTTTCAGTCTTACCTTCTTCCCACCCTGCTTTTCCACCATGTCGGTGTTGAGTGGGAAGTGGTCCAGCTGGGGGGTTTTAGAACCCCCACCTTTGGGCATCGTTCAGCTCTCCCCACGCCAAGCTTCATTCACGCTGCCATTGCATCGTCATCAACCGTCTGGAACAAAGAGAAAGAAAAAAAAGAGAGATGGAGGGGTGGGGGTTAGCACCTGGCCACTATGTTTCTTTGAAAACACATTTACACGCTGCCAGACAATGCAGCCATTAGTGGCACATCAAGCACTCTATTTTCAACCATTACACCCTTTGCTCTTCAGGAAGCGCAGCTGAGAGGGAGGGCAACACACTGGGTTGAAGCTGTGGCGGGAAAACAGTCTATTCTCCAGGCTGGAACTAGAGTAAGCAAGGTCTGGCTAAATTTGCACAAAAACAAGTCTAGTAATTTTAAAGCAAGATAAAGCAATGATATACTGGAACTTTGGAGTGACTGGCTGGAACACACTAGGTTAATGTAATGGAACACCCTTCTATTGTGGATTTACAGTGACAATTTGAAATCTACCTAGTAATGTAGTAGTAGTTATGAAAATAGAAAACAGACTGCTGCAATCGTTATGTGCTCTTTGTCTATTTGCTTTTTTGTGCATGTACAAAACAACATGTTGTGCATCACTACCTACACCCTTATTTCATGAAGTGAAGCATTCAGCTTCACAGGGCCATGAATTAATCATACATTCCATCCACCAGTTTTCATAATGCGCTTTCTCTTCCGAGTGCCTCCAAGTATAATCATCCTTGTGAACAGATGAGACCATGGCTGCATTATTTTCTTTTTTTCCCTCTACTGTGATACACTGGCACTCCTATCTTCTTTAGCGCCACTTACATTACCCTGCCCCCCACCTCCTTCTTTCCCCCTACACAGTTATCCTACTCAAAGTCTGCTATTTATATCCCTCCAGTCAAGTCAGTCAAGAACACCAGCCAGCCAGCCAGCCAACCGGAGAGGCACACAACTGCAGAGGATGTACTGCTCCCCTTTTTACTTGTAAATGGAGACAGAGAGAGGGAGACACAGCCCCTTCCTCTCTCCTATGGCTCATTGTTACTCTCTCATTGCTACTACTGCCAGGAACTCATTTCAACATCCCCTAAACTCCCACTACTCACCACACCAAACACAGTGGAAGGGAAGGTCAACCGCTCTCAGAAATAAACAAACCTTGCAGCACAATTCACATATGCACACCCGCACACAGACACACATCAAACTAGGTCAGCTGGGCTTCTAGAACAATAATCTCTCAGCACTATTCTGGGACTACTATGATGGGCAGTTATAGCAACTGAGCTTTTCGCTGACATGTGAAGTACTGGAAGTGTGTTTGTTAGCTAGCAGTCGCACAGAGTACTCTCACGGAGAGGAAACACTGTTCAAAACCACAGGCCTCATTTCCTTTGTAATTCCATCCCAATTAAAAGATACACAACATCTGCTAACAGTGTGTGTTTCACTCAGTGAAGTGTTGTTGCCCACTAAACAGTTGATTTATTCCATATGTGCATTTGTATGTACATAAATCTGTGAGAGCTGCAACAATTTTGTACATTCAAAGTGAAGATACAATCGAATATACATTTTGTGATGTGGTCAACCAGCAATGCATCTGATCACGAGTCCTTCAGAGCTTTATTTTTCAAGTTCATGTGGCAGATCACAAGGGTATAGGTCATGATTAGCAATAGAAGAAAACATCCGGCTCTTACCAGCCACTAGTAAGTAATAAAACTGTAATTGGAGGTCTTACAAAGGAACTTGATGCACATATGGCAGGATTATATATATATAAAAAAACATCTATACAACATTAAGATTAACTGAGATACACCCAGCAGATGAAAGAACAAAGAAAATTGTGAGCAGAGTTTACAATGGACACAAACAGGTTAAATGTTCTCTTAAGCAGACAATTATGTCACTGACGCATCTAAAATACAAAGTGTGGAAGTATTTCTATACACCTTAAATGGAAAAGTAACTAATAAATCTACAGCCTCAGCAGCTAGCTCTACCCGTGGAGGTGGTGGTTGTGGGGATTTATATTACAAATATAGTTGAAGGAATATTCGTAGCCGTGAAGCAGGGTAGTCAGGGGTGAGATATGAATGACCCACACTAGCTTGCACACACACACCTTGCCCTCCATGTTCACTGTTACATTCTCTGTCCATCCTCCTGTAGCACCCTCTCTATCCTGAGCCACTCCCTCTGCGGTCAGACAAAGGCCAACACTTGAGCATATTGCAGCATACTGTGGGGCACACACTCAGAGACGCGTTAACACACACACACACACACTCACACGCACACACACAGCACAGGCCCACTTACACGGGGATGTCATAGCACAAGCTTCCTTAATTTGAAAAATATAACATTAGGGCTGACATCAAGACTAAAAATGACCAGTAATTTGAAAACCCAAAAGCTAAAATCTAAATTACCCTAACAATTCTCTCACAGTTCCACAACTAGTGAAACTGTTAGACAAGATGAGCACTGGCCATTTAATTAAGAAAAAGAAATGACTCTGGAAGGCCCATAGACCTTTTTTCTACTATACCAACTTTAAGCATGGCAAAACTGTCTGCTACAACACTCACTCGCGATTAAACGTTATAAGGTAAAACAAAACACAGTGATGGGAAAACAACAATGTTTACACACACACAGCTGAAAAGCAGTGAAGGTACAGGTGCAGAGATGAAAAGCAGTTGTTTGCTTCAACGCCAGGCCACTCCTTACTCATGACTCTCACTGTACACACAAAAACACACCTCAAATTTTCCACACTGACAGCTGAACAACACAGCAGCTGCATACAGGGATGGGCATGCTAGTCTCCGTCTGTCTGTGCTGGTGTGTGCACAAACCACACAGTCTATTGCACAATCAGGCACAAATCAGTAGCACGCTGCCTGACTGTCAGACAACTGATATCTTTGAGTTGGTTAACGGATATGCTATGGCATAAATGGAGGAGCAGATGTTATGCAGGTCAAAGTGTCTTCATGCCAGAGATGTTTATCACATATATACTTCTGTGTCTAGTAATAACCACGCTACAGCAACAGACGACAACATGGACAACATTATTTTGACATCACCTGCAGTACAATTGAGAAGTTATCCTAAAAAAGGTTTACGGCCAACAATGCACCTGCATGTTTCTACATCAACCTGTCAGAAATAATATATAATAATTGGTCACAAGACATTGGTATTAGAACATTTAAAAACTGCTTTCAATGATTTAGTGAATACTCAACACTTCTCATGTTGCAGCAGATGTGTCACATTCTGTACACATCAGTCAGCGTGTTTACATGCGTGTTAAAAGTCGTTTTTTAGACAGACAATAACTTGGTTTTCTTAATGTAATGCAAACACGTTAGTCCAACTAAAAATTGAGCTATTCGTAGCCTGATTACTCCTGCATGTAAACACTCTGGAGTCAGACTTGGTGTTCTGCATGTGCACCAAAAGTTTCCCCCGTCTTTGACTCAGAAGTAGAAGGAGATGACGTATAAACTGCAGTACTGTTTCCAGACTAGAACAAACAACACGATGGCGTCAACTAGAGCAAAGCTATGCAGAAGAACCACATTTGAACGAAACGTACAGAACCACAGTACGATCCATCTCACCGTTCACCGTTTATTTTACTGTAACGTAAAGGTCGACAGGAAACCGATTCAATATGCACTAGCTTGAAGAGAGATACAGCCCCAACTACGGAGGCGGAGTCAGATGTCACGGCCCATTTCCTTCACCACCTGTATATTCAGATTCAGCAAGTTGTCCGATTGCCTGTCTTAGTCAGACTACGGCCTTATCGCAACGTGCATTTTAAAACTTGTTGACTGTTATATTCATACCCAGGTCTCTCAAAAGCTTCAAATAAAACACCAGCCAAGCACTGACATAGTATAATGTACTTGTACGTGTCCACCACGTATGGATGTATGAGGTGGGGGTGCCAAATGTAAGACTGCTAATTCCCTATGAAGAGCAGCAGCTCAAGTGCTGGCCAAACAAATCACATTTATGCATTTAGGCTCACTAAACTAAATGGAGCTCGTGGACAAGGCTGCGTTCTCCGTTGCTGGTGTTTCTGTCAGACAGAGTGCTCCCATCAACAGCGGACGTGGCCGACATCATGTCACCATTACATAAGCAACATCACCAACTCCGGCATGTCGGCGACGACAAAACACTGCTTTGCTAACTTCCGCTAGGCACCTCAAAGCATCTGGCATGTCCAATGCCAAAACAAAGAGAATGTGTGAGTTCAGCCTTAATGTAATGTAGGGGTTGACAACCTGTCTCTCCTCTGCTCCTCTTGGCTTTATGTTTGTGTGTTGAGAGGATTGAGAAGCTGACACACACAGCGAAACAGAGAGCAGAGGACAGTTAATGCTCTTACACTGAGCTGCAATGAAAACCAGTGCACACTGGGTTTTTTTCCCCCCAAGGCGACAGCAGGTGAAACATTGCAATTTACTGTAATCTTGAGCACGACTCAAGTACATGTCTCTAGATTACCCAACTTTGCCTCAAACCTCCTGTGAGGCTATCAATTTGATATTTGGTAGATGATGACTGGACCATGTTTTCAGTGTCGTCCCGCACTACGAACCATTGCTACCATACAGAATATACATCTATATCGAATGTAATCAAGCAAAATCAATTTTCAGTCCAACCCTTTATTCTCACCACTGCACAAGCTAGATGTGTATGTATTGCAAAGGAGCTTGTTAATATCAACATTGTAGAAGAACCATTTTGTGCATTTGTTTACGCTATAGTGCCTAAGGCAATCTATTGACATGTCATGCAGGAGAATGGACAGCAGCAGCAGCAGCTAACTAGCCTGTTTGGTGTGCAAATAAACCAGCCGGGCTCAGGCTGCTGTATCCTGGCAACCAGAGCCCAGCTTGCCTGCTCAGTCCCTGACCTGGGCCCATTCACTTCATTATAAACCTGTGTAGAGAAATAGGAGAGCGATTCATGAACACACACAAACATGTGCTAACACATACACACGCTCCCGAAGGAAAGCTGCATTATGCTAGAGGAGAAGAAGAGTGTGCTTACAAAGGGAGTAAGCAAGAGCAGAGTTACTGTGTACATCGTGCTCGATCAAAGAACAGTGATTATCTTTGCTCTAACTTCAAGTTTTCCCACAGATCTCATTCGTGTTTGGGAAATATTTGTCTCAAATGCGTGGGTTCTGTTTGCTGAATACACAAGTTTTAGTTTGAACTCAGCAAAGCCAACGTTTATGATTCATATTAATCAGTCTATGGTCTAAATATTACATTTAATGTCCTTCTCAATCACCGTCCTCATCGTTTAATATCGATATGAGCAGCAAGTGACAAACAAGGGCATCTGGAAATGACAAAATACATTTGAAATATGAGTAAGTGGGAGTGGTTCTATTATCCATGAGGCTCTAGGAGTAGAGAGAGAGCCAGACAGCAAGAAGAGAGGAGTGAGATGTGGGGAGGAATCCAATCACTTGCTCCGATTTCCTATTCTGAGCACGTTCACTCTCCTTTATACCTCTGTGTTCCATCCAATAAGAGCTCAGTGCTTACTGCCTGCCAGCCAGTCTGGTAAATCATACCGTCTTTGCCAGTGACCTCACTAAGACAGTTGCAGGCCTGCATACACACACACAGACAAATATTATATATATATATACTGTATGTGTGGAGACATACACATACACAATCTAGTGCTTTTCTGGCTCGTCCCTCTCCAATCCCTCAGCTTCATCAATGCTCTGACTCATGCTCATTTCTTCCCCCTCTCCTCCCCGAGTACTCCTCTCTCATCTGCCTTTCTCTTAACTCTCTCCCTCTCTCTCTCTGTGGCAAAAGCCTGACATTGCCACAGCAACGTGTCAGCACACGTACGCACACACGCATGCATGCACGCACAGAAAGCCTGTTGCCTAGCAACTCCAGGATGAGACAGATGCAGGCCTATCAGAGAACCCTGTGAAAGAGTTGTGAACGAAGAGAGGGAACCAATTGACAGAAGAGTGCCTCTACATATCAACATCAAGCAAAGGAGGATTCAATCACTTTATGGATCAGTGACTGACCAAACGGAGCCGTTTCACTCATTCACACACCTTTGTGCTGACAAATGTCATTCTTGTAGTGCACAATTATTTGTGCCTTTTCATAAAAACACTAAAACGCAAGAGATTGTATAAGCTTTACTCTCGTTTCTAGTCATCACTACGTAGTAAAATAATCAGTGTGCGACAGCAAATCTACCACTACTGCAATAAAAACAACATTCAAACATTAGCTGAAGCCACATTATCTGCTCCAGTTCTCCAGGTAACTTGTCCAATGATGAAGCACCTTTCCATTTACAGGGAATGCACTCAAGCTTATCAGAATGATAATCACACAGCAAGAAAACAACATCTAACAAAATAACAGCAATTTATTTTGACATCTGTCTTTGATGTGTGTGCACGTGGACACAAGTGTGAAGCAGTAACATGGCGAGCTACTTCTTATCTGGGAGATATCATTAAATGAGGTAACATGATAGTAATTGAGCCCAGTATTTATAATATTTGCAGAATCATAAACTAGTCGTGTGCGGCAACATTCCTAAAAAAAAAAGGCTATATTAAGTTAATGCTAATGCAAACAAAACATTTGCTTTGACCACATGTTTATAACACTGAAGTGGCAAAACACATTTAATTATTATTATATATTTTTTTAAAGGAGGTCATGTGAAATGCTATGTGTTCGTCGTCACAAATGCATCAGCAAAACATTCATTTTGGCATTATTTTAATATCTGCAGATCAGTTTGAAATATCACAGTGAGTAATGGAACAAGGTGGAGCTGCCACAGTAGGCTGTTAGATGAAGAGCCGCAAGCGACAGGCTGCGCACCTCCAAGTTTCTCTGAGAGGTAAACAACTCCTCTCACTATGCCTTGTTATTCATAGACTCAAAGGTGTGCTGCAAAATCTGATCTCTGCTGCTCATAGAATGATATAAAAAGACCAGTCTTTACCTGAATCCTTTAATAAAACAATAGATTGTTTTGCCGCCACCATATTTCTATAAACAGGCATTTAAATGAATTTTTGCTGCAATAACCAACTATAGGTGTTGAGGCATCAAGGCACACCCACACAGAACAGCTCATTTAATTTAGATCTGAGGACAGAAATAGTTGTGCGAGAGCCAGGTGCCAGCATCATTTACAGTAATCAATGCTATGTTGTCTTTCCTTCTCCAGCCTTTCAAATATTAACCATCAACACTGCCACATTGTTGCGACACATTAAAGACCACCTAAACAGGTGAAGTTCTCTGACCCACTGAAGTATCACAGTCAATTGTTATGCATCTCAAGACTCCTAGGTTGATTTATCACCACAATATTTACACTGATTGCTGCATACATTTTCTTCAAATGATTAAAATCTTGTTCCATATGTGAGTTGTGCATTGATTCCCCAGTGCCTCCCAGCTCTTCCATCTCTCTCTAGTCTCTCTTGCAGAAACGCACAGTGACGCAAAACAACTACACTGATAACAACAGACACATCTGCATCGTGATTCCGGCTAAAAACAACATAATATAATGACTGTGTGAATTTGCATACAGAGCGGGGAAGTGAGATCCAATCACAAACGGTCACAGGAGACGCATCCAATATACATAGTGATTAGGGCTGTTGCGGGGAAGGAATTCCCCTTGCGGTGGCTTAGAGTGGCTAAGGAACATGGTGTGCGGCGTGATTGCGTGTGGAAATACACTGAGTTAGCAAGGGTGTTGCTAACAGGGGGTGTGAGCTATGATCAACCAGTTTGCCCAATGGATTGTTGGCCACAGTATTCAGTAAATAGAACAATTAGCCGGGCCAAACCAGTTGCCATTGTTTTTGTCTGAACCGGTCTGAATATGAGCATGCGGCGCTTTATTTTTGAATCTATTGTGACAGCCCTCATGTTGATGCCAGGTTCGAAAAGAACACTGGCCACTTGTGCAATCAGATCTGAGACGGGATGTTAAAGCTCGAGTCTGAATTTTGGCTTATGAATCTTTATTTATCGAAATCCTCTTCACGTCTGGATAACCATCAAAAGATAAAGATGTCTGTGGAAAAATAAAAAAAATCGAGTGTAGTAGGAGTCTGGAAAATGTTGCAATAACAGGCTACACACCAACCAATATATCCCGCCCCATCACATCTCCATTCTCATTGAAACCCAGAGAATACACACTGCCTGGAGCCAAGTGGAAAGAGTGCAGATTGAACAGTTTCATTGATACGGACTACATCATGATCATAATGACTGGCTGTGTTTATTAAGGACAACAGACACCAGGATTTTTATTTTTCCAGACATTATTCATTGATGTCACTCAGGACATATATCAAGAAATGCAAGGAATGTCTGTCTATTTGACTGTTACTTGGATAACTGTCAGTGGGTCTTTTGACAGGCCTCAAACTTTGCAGGTGACTTACTAAAGACACCACATTGGCAGTGTTGTGGTGAGAGATGCAAGAGATATATCGGTATGAATTCCCTAACAACAGCGTGTGTAGAGTTCCAACTTTGATGTTGTTTAGGTAAGAAATTCAGAAGAAAATGAAGGATTTCAGCAAATAAGATAACACATGCTTTAGAAACCAATTGTGGACTATAACTTTGATTCTGGATGGAGCCTTAGTTTTAGTACTAAAGTGTAAGACCAGCACTTGTTGCTGCAAAGGCCAAGTGAAACATTTTTGCTCCAACATGACAGGGATGTAAAACAACATTTAATCACCTAAAGACATCTGGAATTATTAAAAGATATGATTAGCTGCAGCTATTCACATTTACTTGAAACACACAGTAACTGACATATTTAGCTTTGAATTGTAATCTGAAATACAGCTGAAATAATAATTCTGGGAACTTACTTTTCTGTTGTGCCAATAAACAAGGTATTTAAATAAGTATAGATCTCAGGCAAACCAAAATAGACCTTGATATGCCCTATGATACAAAACAAAGCTAAAAGTAAATTGACCACCCACTAAGAAAATATAAAATAGTTTCCAATAAAGAATGTTTGAAAGGTTTTGGTGTCTGTCAAATTATCTATAAATGAAGTACAACATCGCATGCCTTGAACAAAGATCAAACAATGCTTTTAGTCCTGAACAAGGTATCTTGGGAATGTTTCTAAGTCAATAAAAACTAGATCTGATAAGTAGAAGTTTGCATTACAAACAACACTCCATTATGCAAAAACCTGATTCAGTCATCTGCAAATGAGTGGTAAAGATAAGTGAAACTACTGTGCAATTCGTTCCCAGCAAATAGAAACAACATTATTTGCAGAGCTTGAGGAACAACCTGGATATCCACTGATGACCGACAACATCACGTACACCGATTTAAACTGAAACCGCAATAAATCACCAATGCAATTTCCAGGTTCCCCACAGCTAAAAGAGAAATAAAACTATACAGATTCACCTACACTCGTTTTTGTGTGGACAAGTCCTTAGACTAACCACACTGGTGACGTCAATTAAAGACTGAGGGAAGAAACTTCTTTGAAACACCACCATGCTTTTCATCAATGTGAACATTTCTTTTCACATTGGTGATCTCCATTCAACTACTTATGAAACGACAAGGAATAAAGGTCAATTACTTGTCCTTTCTCCTTTTTATTATTATTATTATTATTTATTATTCTTCTCTTTTTGACTCGTGTGGTAAAAAGATTAAGTAATGTCCTCTGACTCAAAGTTACAGAGGTGTGGAAATAAACTGACTGCACTGTCAGAAAAACGAATATCTTGCTCAATTTAGTGCTTTATTTGAAAACATTCTTTGTTCTGAAATACATTTTTGGATTTCAAACCCTTAAGCAGAACTAAAGAGTGAAGCCAGGCATCAGGATTTCCTGTTCTTCATCAACTTATGGCATGATGGTTATATGGTATGTGCTTTAGCTCACTGTGGTCACTCCATGTGCCTATAATTGTAAAAATGTGCAAGATGTTAAGATGTCTGTGTAAGAGCCGAGGTCATTATGCTCCTGCAAGAGACTGACAGAGAAGATAAATGACTGAATGTGTGTGTGCTCAGTGTCTCTACTTCAGAGAACATGAATGAGCGTGTATGCGTTCAAGAGGGTGTGTATGGTCGTAGAATGTGAGGCACGATGACTGAATCTACATTAATTAAGGATTACGTGAGGAAGTAAAAATAAATGCAGAGCAGAGGGAGAGTGAGAACGCCGGGATGGATAATGAACGAGAGAGAAAGCGACAAGGCAGGAGAGGCACAGAGGGTGGATGTGACCTTTTCACAGATGAGCATCATGATGTCTCGCTCTCTCTCTCCATACACACACACACACACACACACACACACAGATGTAGAGCAGAATTGTAGCCAACATCCAAAAATTATCCATTTTGCAATAAACTGTATGCTGTGATGCAATTGTGACTGTAAAGTGTCCATGCGTTTTTGAAAGGTGCTTATAAATAAAATGCGTTATTATTATTATTATTGTTGTTATCAAAGTAAAAATAATAAGCTGTGCTTATAAACAACACTAGTTTCATGCAGCAGGAGATATTCCTTGAACATTCAAACATGGTTTTAGCAGTCTGTTGCAATCCTAGCTACTATTGGCGCTTTTCCATGATACAGTTCTAGCATTACTCGACTCTACTCTACTCAGTTGGTATCAGGCACGTCGTTTTCCATTACTACGAGACCTTAAGAAATGTGGGCAGAGTCGTCATAGCATGGCTGCGCTAAACTGTCATGACATCTATACACTTGTATCATGACTCTTCCAGGGATAACACTCTATGCCAATCAGTGGCGGGCAGTCTGCTGAAAACATTTAAGTATCAGCTGAGCTCACTTGAACCTCGCCGGAGCAGGTACCAAAAAAAGCACCACGTATCAGGTACTATCCCTAATGGAAAAGCAAAAAAAAAAAAAAACAAGTAGAGTCAAGTTGGGCAGTGCTAGACCTGTATAATGGGAAAGTACCATAAGAAAACCTTAAAATCTATGTCTTTCCTCACACTGTAGCTCTTATTGGTTTGATTTGGTTTCAGGAGCATTTCATTTGTGCTCAATTGATTTCAAAAAGCACAATCAACTTCACATAAGGACTATACTTTTGGTTAATTTCCTGTCCATTACAGCCATTAGCACTTACAAAAACACACATTTGGTCAGGGAGCATTTATTTACAAACACTCTAAGCTCACAAGACAGTACAGCCTCTTTGTGGAGTCCAGAGGCATCCAGGTTTTCAGCTTATCATACACAAACTAACACACCTAACAGACAATGATGACTCAAGCATTGCTCAATAGGTAAAGAAATCACATCAGCTAATGCTAACATTCCAACACCTGGCCAATCACATCATGTTCATGCAGTTAGCTCAAACGCTACACCATCCAAACTGAAAACTTGACAAGACCGTTCTCCCCAGTCTTCTTGGACAGTGTGCACACAACAATAGCGGACATCACATTTTACTCAGTTTAGCACCAATAGCAATTATTGTTATGAAGTCAACCATGACAGACACTTCTAACTTCCATTAGCAGTCACCAACACCAAGAGTCAGGCCCGCCCACCAACAAGAATTAAAGTCACAGGTACTTGTGAACTCCTTTTACTGTGGTGTAACACTGCAGTAGGAGCACTTGCTCAGTTGTTTTAGAAATTAGATCATATAGAGGTTTAAATTTGTATCAGATTTCTAATCTGTAGCCTTATCAAAGCTTTTCTCCTTAACATTCCATCACACTGTTTTTAGTTATTACACATGGACCAGAAGATGGAGAGGACAGCTAAATTATGAAGCCAGGAGAACAAACCAAACAGACTAGAAGCAGACAAGACAGAGAGACAAGCAACCTGATGCCTGCAATGACAGAGGAACACAGGCGGGGCCAGAACAGACTAAACACAAATACAGTAGCAACCATTCCGAATGGAGCCTCACTGGCTGGGCCTAGGAATCATTCCTCTCACTCTCATCCACACACACACCCACCCACCCACACTGACAGACGCACACGTGGATATGGAGTAGCTGGGGACCAAACAGAATGTTAATGCTGTCCTGGTGCAGAGGGGTGGAGGGAGGCAGAATCCCAGATGAATTATAAATCACTGGGCAGGGCCGGATGGAGGGATGAAAGGCCTGCTACTGCAGAGCACAGCCAGCTGAGGGCTGGGGCGGTGCCTGCTTAAAGAGGGGGCAGGGATGCCAGACTGAGGCAGTGATGAGAGCATGGGCATATTTGTAATAAGAATGTGCACATTAGGATTTCTTGGCTGTGCTGGTCTGTGTACATATTTTATTTGATGCAAGAGATTTTGACTACAAACTGCACCAAACTGTATGAAGTTTGGATTTATGCAACCTGGTGCATCATTTCAAATATTAAATTTACATTAAAATGTATCACAAAGTAGTTGCATAAGTACACTACTTATTTGATATGACCAAACAGTGCAACTCTACAGTATAGTGGTAGTAGAGGTGGGCGATATTGGCAAAAAATATCTCAATTTCTTTTTATTTTGATGATATGGACATAATATTAAAGGCAACATCTCTTATTTATGGTATATAAACTTCAACCGTAAAAAATAAAAGAGTTTAAAACAAATGTCATTAATAGAAACAAAATCCCCAATTTTCAGTTATATAGAAAATAATCCTATTACTATACTGTACATACCTATTGGGACTGTCAGTTTTTCCAAAGATTAAGTTCAAACTTATTTATAAGTGGTAGGTGAACCTGAAAACACTCAAGATGAAAATGTACAGACTAGAAGCGCATCAGTTTGAAGAAGATGGTGCAGTGAGCAGAGCTTGGCCTGCATCAATGGCCTCCCCGCTCATCAGTGATATTATGTTGTTTTGCGGGGACAATGGATGACACAAACTAAACTGTCCTCTTCGGCAGACAATCACAACACCACAGCATCTAAACAGCGGCATGTGGAGGTTTTTCTGTTTCTACAATAGGGGTGTCACAATCTTGATTGTAATTCAAATATTGATTGAAATAACTTCACAATATTGACCTTTGAAAACAAAGATGGAATTGAGGATTCAACCACTCCCCCATCACAGTGTTGTGGTTGTAGCCATTGTAACACAACGACACGGTACCTCCTCCTGCCAACTAATAGTGACCATGGCAACTGGTGTTTTGGGTGACGCATCTACCAAACTCGAACCCCCTCACTCTTCTCTGAAATCAGCGGTGTGGTATTTTGCGTGAACGTTGTTGACAAAGAAAACCACAGTGTGTAAGCTACGTTATGCGTATGTAGCAAAGCACAGGACTTTTCCGCATGCATCATATGGACGTAGACGTCACTACGCATCTGCAGATTCAGCCGTTGACGATGATAGTCACGTGTGACTGCAGTGCTAAGTCCTGCATGTCTGCCAAAGTCTTGCAGACATGTATACAAAGACACCGGAAATGGCATATATTTTAAAAATCGATTAAAGAATTTTATGAATCGATATTGCATCCTTCAAATGAAGGTCAATATGAAGTGGAAAATGAATTTTGTGAATCCAGCCCTAATCATAATCCTTAGCAGACTCTCGTAAAGCTACAAAATTATGTTTATGCAAGTGTGGCAGAAATCCTTGGGTGCGTTGTTTTTCTGCATCAAATTACTGAGGAGTTTCTGATGCTTTAGGATACTATAGAGGCCCTAACGTAAGACAACATTTATATACATTATACTTAATTGAACACTAAATTAGAATTTAATGAATTTTTTTTTTAGTTGGTCTGTAGTCTTTCAGAGCTAATTGGGCTTAAAAAAGTTCCTGAAGGGTAGCAAGAATGAGAAAATTGCAGGTCAAATCCATTCGCTAATGTTTTTTGTTTTACTTGGGTTATTTTCGTATGGCACACACTGCAGTCATTCATAAAGATGTGCATACTTTTGAAGAACATTTTATTTTATACACCAGCACACACAGTTCTGTGCAACTATTCTTACTGGGATAATGACTTCAGTTCACTGGGAAAACCAACAAATTATCACTAACCTATACCAAAACCAGTTAATGCCAGAAAAGGTCCTGAAGAGGCAACAAAAACACTCACACACAACACATGTCAACATGGCAATACATTGTTTCATGGAAACAGTGTACGGGAATACTTTAGATATATTCAATAGTGCATTTAGTTTGCCTATGCCAAACATCTCCCAATTTCACCACTGCAGAATGAATATTGATGCAGGAGAAACACAACAAATACACAAGTATGCGAACAAACAAACAACGGACCAGGTAAGGTCTGTGGCCGGCCACACTCACTGACAATAGAAGAATCAATACACTCATCAAATTGGACACAGAGGCGCCAATTAGTGGTTAGAGCAAGTGCTGTTGAGGATACCTTGAATGGTCATCAATGAGGCCACGGGACACCTATGGTATATGACTACATTCATTCACGAAAATTGAGAAATTTAACACATCTCAACTCTCTAATTAAAGAACTGTTATACAGATGTTTTTCACACAAGAAACACTGATCCAAATGGCTATAAAACTGATTACCAACCTGTAATTTTGATCCGAAAACTAGGGACACACTGGATGCATTTCTAACGTGTGACAGCTGCATTCCTGATCTGCTGCATCCCACATGTGTCTGGTGTTCACACAGCAAGTGTATTGTGTCTGTTGTGACCATATGTTTTACATATGGTTAGCCTTTAAAAGTGGCCATAAATTAAAAAAGAAAAAAAAAAGGCCTACAAAGTCAACAAAATTGACTGTACGGTATAAAGCCATGCAACTACGATCTTGCAGTGCTCATACTTGGAAGAGGGTACAGGAAGGGTTGTTTATATTTACTTTTTGAGACATTTTTCAACAGATATAGGTTATGTAACTGTGGTGGAAGATCTCCTTCACCATCTATTTTGCTGTAAACCCCCTAGAAGACCACCATTGCTCCCAAGTAAGAAGTGACTCAGATGTCAGGCTCAAATGGGCAGTGACGCCGTTTTAAATCCGATAACATGGCCACCAAAAAACAAACAGCTAGAGTCCTCCAGTGTGGTCCAGGCATGAACAAGAAAAAAGAAAGAGAAAGATATTTACTCCAGAGATGAATTTACTGTTGGCTTGGAGCACTGATTGCATCATCATCCCAACACACACTCTGTGGTAGCTTCGTGAGACACATGTATATTGTGACAACATATAACAGGGACTTTAGGGGAAATTCACACACCAGCTAACAATTAGTGCAAGTGGAGACCAAATATAATACCCCCCACCTAGGACTAAATAAAGCAACATAACTATATAACAGACTTTCACTGGGTAACTAAAGCTCCCATCTAATAGCCAGACAGCACAAAGCAACTTGTTTACATGCAGTTTAAGAAAACAAGTATGCATGAGTGTCTAAGACTGGATGTGTGAATGTGTATTTCTATCTGGAATGGAAACTGCAGTAACTAAAAGAGGCACTTCCTTGAGGGAATTATTCTTCTGGTGCTCACAAGGTATCACTTCTCAGCATGTGAACCTGCACACAGATGTGCTTTTAACACACACACACAACCTTCCAGGCAAACGACAACTATCAACATATGTATGCAATTTAGCCAATTAAAGGTTTAACCCATAACCCAGTGCAGCCCTACCGCAGAGGTAGAACATTGTTTTTTTTCCATGTGAGCAAAAGACACAGGGATTAGAAAAAGATGTTTTAAAATTAGAAAGCACAAAAGGCGAGAATCACGTGCGATTAGTGAACAGCAGACCCGTTGAATGCTTGAGCTATTTCCATAACAGTTCGCCATTTCACAGAGCCACACAAATCAACAAAAGAACAATTCAATTACAACAACAACGCAAACACAAAACAATTCTCTACGCATCTCAATGTATCAAAACATCAATTTCCAATATTACTCCAAATGGAGATGTTTTCTTAAATTAATAGAAAAGCGATTTAAAAAATATTATACTCTTACCATTTTGACAACTTTGATGTAATTTACAAAAAAATTAAGTTTTTACATAGCAGCTATTAGACCGGAATCTAGCTGGAAAACTACAATTGTAAGGTTTCTGACTTTTTAAATCAGTTACAGACCTTTACCTTGCTTTAGATTATATTTGTCAGTTAGAATGTAGACATTGGGTTGTGGAGACAAGACTATTTGGTCATCCTGACTTCCCTGACCTACGCCTGTGTAGTGCTACATATGCGTTACCTCAAACCTACTTTGTCATTAACACTGCATGTTTGCACAGACAAAAAAAGAAGTAATAACCACCACAGAAACAGGATTACACAAGACCAGTGCAGCTCTACGGTGAAACCCAGTTCTGACACACACACCACAATGTCTGTCGGGCCTAGGTTAAACTATATCATCGTAACTTTCAGTTCAGTTCAGCAGAGTGATGTTGCTGCTACAACTGCTTGAAATAACTGACTCCTATTTAAGGTGTTCATTTTTGTAAAACTCATCAGTGCAGAATCATCCACATATCAGCAAATCATCTTAAATATGAGAAATGTCCACATCTATAAAGCTAAATCATGCTGCAAAAAGCATAGCAAACATTGTAATTTTGATTTTATTCTTATTTTAAATTATGTCAATCTACAGTCCTGTGCATGGAACATGTTCTCCAAGCAGTGTGTAATAAAAACAACTCCATGTCTGTGGTGTCCACAGCTGTCCAAGAAAGTACTCTCGGTAGTATAACTGACGACGTATAGGTCTGTACTTTCTTTATTTTCACAATGTATAAACTGATACTGCAGTGCACTCTGTATAATTGATGAGTGCTGTGAAATAATACAATAAAAAAAATCCCAGCTAACCCAGCTGGGATTTTTTTTCTGCCAGTTAGTGAGCAGACACCATGTCCATGCTAATGCCTTACTTCGAGCTACAGAGCCACAGAGCAGCTACCTCTGGTCATGAAAGCAGCACAACAGACATAACAAGTGCAGAAGTAGTGCTGCTTTCAATGTTAGCCATGCTACAGCTGTGATACCAGTGTTAAGCGCTGATTAACAGAAGCTTCAGACACTATCTAAACAGGATTTAAGTGACACCAACAGGTGGAATGAAAATGCAAAAGATTCCTCTTGGCTAGCAAAGTTGTTACAACAGTATTTGTAAATCCCAGGGAGAATAAGCAGCTGGATTAGCTACAGGTTAGAATAAAAGAAGAAAAATCCAGAAACAAAATGTGTAGTCGTCTCAGCAACGAGACTGTCGAATGATTTGAGGACAATAAATCACGTATGATGAAAAAAAATATGGTGACCTGAGTTAAGAAAATAGTTGGGTATAAAAACAGTAATAAAAACACACTTGCCACACAGACTGAGGCTCTGAGGAGAGCCAATTCAAATTTAGTGTAAGAAACGACTGTTTTTGTTTCGTATTTGACTGACCAGACGGAGCTCTCACGCAGCCCAAACTAGTCTGAGACCTTTGGGTGCTCTTAAAAAGCTGCCAAACACACTCTCGATCTTCTCACTTCTCTCTCAGCCATCCCCTACCCCCACTCTCTCAGGCTGGAATTTCCTGTTGATGGCCCAGTGCAAACGCCCACTCTTTTATGGAAAAGTTGCTTTGAAGATGTGCAGGAGAGACAGAAAGAGAAAGCTGCAGAATAGAATTGCATGTCATAATGGTGCCTTCTGGCTAAATCTGGAAAGTTTACACTGCTGGCACACCAACAGAACCATTTACCCATGCCAGGGAGACCAACTACAACTAAAATTACACCAGTGGAAAATATACAGATTTACAGAGAATAAAAATTGTTGACCAGGTTATAAAAACACGTTGATGGAAGTATTACACAGAAAGGCAAAGCGGCGCAGCATGCAGGATTACACAAACATCAGTCTTTCCCTGGACAGCATTCACTAACAGATGTTGTTTAACTAAGTTTCTGGTCTCTGCACAAGAGTGGTTTCAAGGAGGGCCCACAGTGGTGGGACAGTTCAGAGGACAAGGGGTGCACAGAGCCAAGGGAAAAGAGACAGACGATACAGGTGTGTGTGAATGTAAAGCCCTCAAACTTAGCGTACTCAAGTTTCCTTCACAAAGCTTCCATTTTGACTTGGTGGACCCAACCCCCTCCTCATCTTGCACACAGATGCAAATGCCCTTCTCCGCTTGTTTGCCTGGCAATTCAACTTTGCTCTCAGCATGTCACATGTTAAGGCACAATGTAGCATGTGTTAGTTGACCACAACAAGCACTAGTAGATGGACTCTTAACTGTCAGTCCACTCTGTATGTGATGTAATATTGGGCTGTTTCACGGGGAGCACTGGAGGGGGGGTGGCGGCGTTGCTTGGCATTGTGTTTTTGCTTCACCCCTCCTCCTGTTTTTGTTCGGTTGAGTGACTCATCAAAAAACGCCCCTGTGCACTCTTTTGTATCCATCTAAGGTCTGGCCAATATGAAAGCAGCCCTGGAGAGAGGAAGACAAAAGGATACACATGTGACACACCAAGGCCTTTTGGGGATCTGGGTCAGAACAGAAGTGAGCCGCTTCTCAAAGCCTGTCTTTCACTAGTAAACGCCTCTGACAGCCTGTAGCCCAAGGCAGTTTCACTATACCCTTATACACCTATAGTTTCATCTCAATGGCCAACTTCAAATCCAAATGTCATACAAAAAAAGTGATCCTTCTTGGACAGGGCAGATGTATGCACACACACACACACACACACACACACACACACGTATGTCAAAAAGCCCATGGTGTTCATCGGAGGCGATTCGTCAGGGCAGAGCTAAGAAGCAGAAGGCAGCATTCATATGCAGATAATTCGCCATGTGTGGAAGGACCACAGCAAAAAAGGGGGCTTCCCTCCACACTATAACTTGGCTACACAACCTCTCATAAGGATGTGACACATTCAATCATCATGTAGCAGGCTGGAGGACTAGTTAAAGCAAAGCCTACCAACAGATGTGCAGTGTGCACTGGCCTGGATTTGACCCACTTAGATTGCTAACACGGTCACGCAATGGGTCTGGGCTTAAAAATAGGGAACACATATGAGAATAAACTAAAATCCTACATTGTCAAGATGCAGAAATGAATTTTGAATAGTTCAAAACATCTGGCAGCAAAAAGCGTAATCAAAAAACAGCATCATTCAAGTGAACGCCACGTCCACCGCTAGCAAAACAAACAAGAACCAAAAGAATTAACAGTAATAATCTGACGTGCCAGTTAGGCAGAAAAACAATTTCAATCACAAAATGGTTGTCTGTAATCCCGTTGCCTGCACACTGTCAAACACTTCTCTTACACAACGAACGAACGAACGAACGAACGTGAGAGGGCTCAAGATAGAGCAACGGAGCAGGGATCCAGCTTTTGAAGCATAAAGGAGTGAGTCATGATGACCTACATAGGCTGTGGGGAGAGAGTGAGAGCTAAAGAGAAGGGGGGTGGGAGAGAGATTCCTTCTGCATATCAAAGTGTTTACTTGGCTCTGCATGTGCCTTCTCTGTGGGAGAGAGGGAAGGGAAAAGGGAAAGCAAGAGGGGGGTAGATAACATTAGGATGGAAAAGAAAATGAGTGAACAGGAAATGAGTTAAATAATACAATGGCTGTCACTGTTGTTGTTGCCTCTTGTTGATCCCTGCACTCCATGACACACACGGTGAGACCAGCCATCAATTTTGAAAAATGTACCTTTACGCAACACAGGTCTGGACTATCAGTCAGTGTTTTCAATTTGCACATAAAAAATAAAATGACTGAATGGAAAGAATCTTAAAATATATCTAAATGAGATAATAAATACCAATAAGTGCGATAAGCAGATATTTAGACGGACAAATTTAGACGATATCGCAGCTTCCTTATTTCGCTGCACTAAAAAAAATAGCAGAAGTGGCAGATGAGAGGAGGAAAGAGTAGACTGATGTGGAAACCACAACATTTGCCAACTTAGTGCAAGGTTCAAATATTACTACAATAACAGATGCAGCAACAACAAAACATAACCACATGACAGTTAATGAAGGTCATTATGCCATTGTTGCACCTTCCACTCATTCCTCTCTGCTGACCTGCTTTGCACCAGCTACTGTGTATCTTGGGGAACTAACTTCCAATATTCCCCTAGCAGTAGTGAATGGAAACACAAAAAACTTCAGAAACTCAGAAACCCAGCTCCAGAGACCATTTCATAACTAACATCATGCCCTCTACCATTGGTTGTGGTCAATCTACAGAAGAAAAAACAAGATTAAAATGTACGCGACAGGGGTACAGTGTTTTCATGATATCTCAGCTTGAATTCACTCCATTATGAAAGGGGACCAGCAACATTCCTGACCGATCAATAAGTACAGCAAATGGATCCAGTTGCATTTGAAGTAAAGCCGTGGATCTGGTTCCCTAATTACCTCTGCCACTGAACCTAGCTCTGCCTCCTTCTTTTGTCTCCACCACAAATTTCCCCAGTACAATGGAGAAGTTTTCACACTATGTGTGGGCCTGAGCTGTTGGGGAGAACAGAGGAGCAGTAGTGACTTCAGGGAGAAGCACTGAGGGAAAGCAAAGGAGAACAAGGAGAAGCGGTGATGCAAACAGAAAAGCTTTTATTTTGAAAATAGGACAATCTAAGAACAAAACATGAAACTCTGTGATACACTATCTGCAGTTGAAATAGCTCTCAGATCAAGCTGAGTTCTGGGATCAGACACCTTACTTTATTGATTGGAATAATAGTCAAATTAAAGCAGTGCTATGTGAAAAGAGGAACGCCAAACCAAGGCCATGGTACATGCCAATCTAAAAATCCCAGTAGATGTGAATTCATAATGTAGTGGCAAAAGAACACTTAATTCCAAAGCCACTGAATAGTTGTTAGCTGTAAGTAGGGTACTGTTGTAATTCATCAATCATGAAGGCGAGAGAGAGTTGTGTGAAGGATTTGCACATTTATTTCCACTTGCCGTACATCCAAGTTACATTTCTATCCACATGTATCCAAGCTTCTCGAGGATCAACAACACATAGGAATATTCCCTTGATGTTCCAGGTTGTGAAATCGTCATTCATCGTCATAGAGAGTACAGCTTCTAAAACGGACACAACAATCCAAGATCTTTTTCAGTACATATCTTCCAATTCCTTTATCTATCATAGCCATCAAATATATCAAAGTGTCCATGGCAGCTTTTATCTAAAGAACAAAATAACATCGGAAAGGCCGCAAAGCCACTTTCCTTTCCTTGTGAGAATATTTAATTTAAGCTTAAGGCCAAGTTAACTACTACTTCAACTGTTAATAAATTAGATTGTAACAAGTGTCAAATCTTGCATCAACTACCCAGCCTAACCCTGAACTAAAACCAACTTAACTCTGGCTTCTACACATAATACTAGCATATTTTGCAACGTTTGTGCCACTACAGTATTTAGCTTTTAGGAAATAACATTGCCACTACTGCATTTGACTAAATAAATAGAATTTGTGAAAAGATACTGTAAAAAAAAAGACAATAAAGCAATAAACAGAGTGGCAGAACTCCTCTTCCCCTCGCTGTCCTTTCTGTTTCTTTGAATTTTGTGCTGTATCACCACTAAATGTGGCCATGGGAGCTCTGCCAAAGAGCTGTAAGACTGCCATCCACAAGAGGATGGCTGCTACCAAAACAACCGACTACGTCACCACTGAGTACACTTTCATCCACCAGTCCTCTCTCATACAAAAAAACTGGAATCATGTCTCCATTTCGCCTCCTCCACCAAAAAACAGATAACATAGAAATACAATATAAATGTTACAATGTAGAGTGGGGAGGGAATAGACATGGAGACTGGCCTGTGTGGACATATGGTAACAAGAGTATGGGGAGTAAAATGAAGGGTGTGGTGTGCTTGTGTGTGTGTGTGTGTGTGTGTTTACGGGAGGTGTTTGGAAATGGGCAAAGGCGACTCAAGCGAGATGAGGTTAGGGCAACGAGGGAGGAAAGAGGAGGCGGCGGGGGGGATGTAAGGGGGAGGAGGAGAAATGCACTAAAAGGACTGGTGAATTATTGATGAGAGCCAGCAGGCTGGCCCTTAGTACTGATGCACGCACACACACATATTTGAAAGGTGCACACAGGCATTTACAAGGAGCATGGATACTGTTACACATTACATCAGCTGTGCCCCATCCCCTCTCCTCTTTTATCCTCCAGCCACCACCCACAACTTTAGCTTTTATTGAGTCGGGCTGTCCCATTGTGTCTCTACCTCAACCCGTCCTCTTGCCCTCTGTCACACTATCTCCATATTATATTTCAACCTCCCTAGCAAGTCTGTTGTATAAAACACTTCTATCAACACTTGTGGAACCTCTAAATCACACACTAAGCAAAAGAGCAATACAAATAATAATAACAACAGCAATAAGTTGTGTTGAGAGCAAACCTTTGTAGGTGCCGACCACAATATTCAAGTTCATACAGAGGCTAAAAGACACATACCCCCCCCTCCCACAATGATGTGTGCAGGCTGAGCTCAGCATAGTGCTCCTGATCAAATCCATTCTGCACAAATATGAAAAGGGGGGGGGGGGGGTACAGGACCAATATGACGCCACCCCTTCTCTGAGCCCTATCCCCGCCTTCCTGTGTGTGTGATAGTGTGAGAACAGAAGGAGAGAGAGAGGGAAAACGTGCGTGTCATGGGGCCTGCAGGAAATGTTGTGTCTGAGACTGGAGAGTGAGGAAAAAAAAAAAAAAAAACAAAGCTGAGGGAAAATTAGGAAAGAATAAGGACCACGAAAGTGACACAGGCTTTCGTCTGTTCTAAGTTTTACTGTGCTCATCACAAAAAGAAGGAAGTGGCTTATTTATATTTTGATAGGACGGTGTTGCTCGAATAACTAAACTCGATCACATAAGAGTCATAGCAACCAGCTCAGTCCTCCAAGAAACTTCTCCATCCCCAACAGAGACAAATAAGACATACACATGATCCACAACAGGAAGGAATATGTTTATATTCTAACAGAGAACAGAAATGTAATATTATTTGTTCTATAAAAGTGTATCTATATCCATATCCTGAGCCACTGGAATTAAAATGCCTATTTGGGGGTCTCCGGCAAACAGAGATGTTCTAATATTTGATACCAGAGCATGGGCATATATTTAGGGTTTCCATACGTGCGTATGCAAACAGAGCACTGCATGCTGAAGTGAGCAGAGCAAAGCTGAGCTGCATAAAAAGCTGCCTACTAGCTCTGCCTCAACATTGTTGATGCCTCTAGAGCTCTGGTCTGCCCTTCCCCCATTTTCTCTACCCTCTCTCTCTCTCTCTCTCTCTCTCTCTCTCTCACTTTCTGTTTCCCCTCCCCCTGACTGCGGCAGGCAGGCAAGCAGGGCAGATGGTATCCTAGCAAGGAGAATGACCCTGGTGTTCGTGCCCCTTGTTTTGAACCTGCAGTCCTGATTGTCCAAGCCTAATCCTACACTAGCCAGAGCTGCTGGAGCACTGCCAGCAATCTTATTAAGCGCACAAAGGCTTTTCATTCCAGCTAAGGTGCTAGCTAGCTCATCAGTCAACACACTGTGGCTCTGTGCTGTCACTCAGCTGCTCTCCTCCATCCTTCCTCTCAGACTTGCCTCGTGAATTGCTCGCCAACTTGCTCTTTACCCCCCCGTATGTTCATGTTTTGCCTGCTTCCATTCTCCTCTTCCTGCTTCTCTGGTTTCTCTTCTAGTCAGGTTTGATAAGGTTGTGGAAATTGCAGACATTAGGCATTTGTGCTACATTTAGTGTAGCAGCAGACGCAGTGTAATTTTGAGCGATAATGTGGTTAAACGATAAGAGAGTGCATTTGAATACCACGAGGTATTGAATGTGGTCTGTACATAATGGTTTAAGCACATGGCGTGTTAAGGTACAAGCGAGACCAGTGTAAACACGGCAGAATAATACTAAGGTGATTAAGGCTGAGAACAGGCACTTTGTGGACTTTATCAGCCAGTGGAAAAAGTGACCAGCAGTAAACTGATACGGAATGTGAAAAGGTTCATTTACTGTTCTACATGTCTTATCAGAGATTAGGACACATTAAGCTAAATTACTACACACAACATGTTTTATCTACTGGGCTACAGATCATTTAAAACATGGCAACTATACAATTCAGTTGTAAGTGCAACCCCCATTCATTCATTTATTCACTTGAAATGTTAGAAAACACACACGTAATCCCAAGAAGAAGACAGGAAAACCATTTCTATCACAGAAGTAAATGGAAATCATGATAATTACAAAAGCTGCCATTAATTCACTGCGATCAGAGGACTGTGGTTTGTTAAATCCATGAGCATATTTTTCTTATGCCTTTGCCATGCACTCTGAAAAGCTCGCTCATTCTTGCCGCCTCCTCCACTCGTTTGTCTCAGTCTCTCGGAGCTAAAATCAAAGATTATGACTGAGAATTATAAAGCCCCGTTGCCTAGCAACCTACACAAAAAGCCACACTACATCAGATCACATGAGGGACATGTGCAGGCTCATACACACCCACACGCGCACAATAATATAGGGCTTATGCTTCCCTGAAGCCAAATCTAGAATGACTGGAAAACAGAAATGCTTCGTGTGGGTGAATACCTATTTTTCATAATAAAAGTGATAAATCCTTTATACCCAAGTCAAGGAGAATAGCAACATATTCATTTCGAATGAAGCAGAACTCTTTATTGCCACAGTGCCATTGTGTCTATTGTGAGTGACAATTACAGTTAACAAATACATAAAAACACTGATATTTTGACTGAGACAACTGCAGCAGTACAGCACGTTGCTAGGTGAGAAGCAACAACTCATATAACGTGCTGAAAAACAGGACTAACAAGAGAGAGAGAGGGAGAGAGGTGGAGAGAAAGGACGGCATTGTGGGGCCAGCACTCCTTGGTTTAAAGACGGGCCATAAAGAGGGACAACCTTACACTTTTACAGCTGTAATGTTTACCAACACAAAAGGTTCAGAGCATAGTCCAGTTCACTGTTGCTCAGCTCAACCACACGTCATTTAGTCCCGAGATCCTTTCAAACCTCAAACTCAGAGCTCTTTGAAAAATTAACCCTTTGGTGGCCAGTATTTCTCTCATCACTTGGTGTTGGTAAGACTTACTGCAGTGGTTTCCTAAAAGGCATACAACTTTATTAACACAAGCAGGTAAAGTCAATGCAGATGATATACAGGAGGACAGCTTCAACCACACCAGCTAACCTTCTGTACTTAAGAATCCATCAGGCTTAGTGATCAATAGAAATAGGTCGTGGCTTTGTGCTGCAGCTGCCGCATTGTAATAAAAGCCTCACTGGGCCTGACCCGGCAAAAGTAAAGACTGATAAAAAGGCTGTGTTGGATTACCTGCATGCTATAAAATGCAATATTGGTCTCATACTGTACACTGCTGCAGTCCCTCTTTTCATCCTCGGTATAAATGCTCCATTTTTGTTTTTTGGCTCTTCTCCCATTATGCCCAGTCTGCTCTGATTGGTCAGCTGGCCCACTCTTTTGTGATTGGTCAACCATGTAGAGAGTGCATCGGAACTGTCAGACCCCTTAAGCAGAGGCTTCCCAATCAGCAGCAAATGTCACTGTAGCCACGGCAACAATGGCGTCGGTTCCTCCGTACCAATTAAAGACAAACTAGACAGTAAACAGTCATGTTACGTGTCTGTTGGTGACGCAGACTCTTTGCAGAAATAAAGCCAGAAATGCAAATGTGATGCTTCAGGCTCTCCAGTGGCTGTGTTTTCTGTGTGAGAGTAAAACTGCCTTTGGCCTGAACTTTGTAACTACAGTAAGAAAACCCTTTACATGCACAAAAAGCTGCATCACACAACAAAGCAGGGAAGATCTCCAAAAAACTAACACAAAACAAAAGATGGACACCTTATTATGCTACAGAAGAACAACGAAGCTTAAATATCCACATAGATCTTGCTGCAGTACAGCAAGCACTCTTCCACATTTCCTCATACTGCTGCAACCCATTACACATGCTCTCACATTTCCAGTTTCCACTTGCTAGAGATCTGACAGGATTACATATTAGTGCCGCGCAACAAAAGGTAGCCTCCTTGATTTGAGGGATGAGGTGGGCGTGTGTGGGGCCGTCACACGATACTCAACATATGCACACAAAAAGCCCCTTAAATTATGTTTCCGCTAAAACGCTAAAAGTGCTTCTCTTTTACAATCCTGATGATTATATTGTATCACATCAAGGATGATACAAAACTACTAATCATTATTCAACATATCTTTGAAAATGATTGGTATCACCAGCTCAGTTCTAAGTACTGCAACCGATTTGTGTATGTTTTTACGTGAAATAACGAGGGAGAGAGAGAGAGAGACTGCTGGTTCAAAGTCTTGCAGAGCTTCATTTTCCCTTGTTTTCCTCGCCTCTTCGGCCTGTGACATCATCACCGCTCCAGAGATGCGCTCTATATTTAGCTGCTCACATCCGTGGCTGGGTCTCTCTACTCCTGTCAATGTCTTGGCTGAGCTCAATCTTCCTCCCTCCCTGCCTCAGAAGGTTCATCTCTCTCTGTTAGCTGGTAGGCTGGATGGGTTTTGGGTTTTTTTTTAAAGGAAAAGGGACAGAGCTAGCTGGAGAGACATTACTAGAAAGGGTCTGAAGGTACATAAAGGGGGAAATGCTAATGGAGAAAACCAGAGGAGAGGGTCTGGAGGAACAAGCAGGACGGTGTGAATAGCTGTGCTGTAAATCAGGCTCTCCACAAAGTCTCACTGCGAGAACGGCTCACGTGTTGCCTCGTTACGCCACACTGTCACAATGTGTGTCCCCACGCTCATGCACTGGGAAAAAAAAAAAAACACACACACACACACACACAAAATAAGCCCCTGCAGAGCTCTGCAATACTACACTGCACTCTTCCACTGCTGCTCAACGGTACATTATAAAAGACTGTGTGGGAGAGAGGATGGGGGAGGGTGCACCATGTCTGTGACTGGCATTTCAAACATCCTCTCTGCACAAAATAACATCCTGGGAAGATAATCTGTGAGTGTGTGACAATTTATTCAAGCACACGTTTCTGCAGTGTGTGAAAGCCAGTGAGTGGTAGAGGGGAAGTGCAGGAGACCACTGACTTCTTGTCTGAAGACAAACGAACAGCTTCGGAAACCACAGAGAAGGACGCACGGCTTCATCTCATTTGCTGTATCAAATCGGCCTCACTCAGTAGCATCATCAGCACTAATTCATTATTCTACCCAATGCTTTATTTTTTCTACATCACAGCCTGAGTCGCTTGCTGCTTATAGGTCTGCTCTGAAAGACTTAAGGTGTGGCACAGTTTCAGAACACGCTAACATGTGAAGCAGCTAGAGGGTTTACAGTGTTTTGGTGAACAGGAATGTACCATCTGATTGCTCTATTTATGGTTCTCTTCTTCCAATTGTCCCTGTCTGCAGGAGAATCATCAGGATCACATGGGATCAGGGCACTAACTCAATGACAAGCTCCCACTCAGTTATACCATGTACGTGTACCACAACACGTTTGGAAAACAGGTTATCTGACATTAGCTGGTTGCACAGATATTTTTGAAACATTGACTGCAGTGTCTTTCCTTCTTTGAGCTTGACAACCAGCCCGGGCAGCTGTCCTGAGGTCTCTTAAACAAACAGCACCACCATCCACACTGACATGGATATAAAGCAGCTGGTCAGCAAACATACCCTGCACTCAACAGCTGTCAGCCATCCTTACCAGCTACCAGGATGGTTGATTTATGCTGCTGGTCTTTAAAACCCTATCTACCGGCATAAATCCTGCAGGCTCAGTAGCATTCCAGAGAAGTGGCAGCACGAAGG
This sequence comes from Solea solea, assembly GCF_958295425.1. Lineage (NCBI taxonomy): Eukaryota > Metazoa > Chordata > Actinopteri > Pleuronectiformes > Soleidae > Solea > Solea solea. The sequence continues at coordinate 4,322,249 of NC_081138.1, forward strand.
CCGTTCCTCGGAGGTTTACTGGTCTAGCTAGTACTGTACACGCAGTACTGTAGTAAAGGTTTGTCGGTTTTATAACACTGGAATTTCTCGTTCAACCACACATGCCTCTTTATTCCTGGCTTGACATATAGTCGATCGGGATATGAGCTTCTCAGAAAAGCAGCTCATGTATGGCACATGTTTGATTGCAAAATCACTAATCTCCCAATCTATGAGGCTTAATCAGCAATGCACACATCTGTTAACTATATTGTCCTTTACCCACCATGCCATAATCAGTCATCTTTGAAAGGTTAAGTGGCTTTGCATTCTTTGAGCCACTCTTGCATACTTATCCATGAATACACATTAGTTTACCCCGCCAGTAATGCGCTAGTGATTGAAGAGGCAACAAGAGGCTGTTCCAACAGGTGGGTGTACACATGCTGCGAGGGAGATTCATCAGATTATCTAGCCAGCACTCAGTGCAGGCTTTCCGTGATGCACCGTGTGTATTTGTGTATATTAACCCTCTAGACAGAACTATTGAGAGGCAGATCCTCCTCATCTCATTCCCAGTCACATACTGACCCATCCCCAGCTCTCCCATTCACCTACACACATACACAACCTCACAGTCTGAAACCACGAGTATGGGCAAAGAACTGATCCACTTAAACCTTCTTTAACTTCCAATCAATGCTAAACGTGGCCGAGTTCAGTTGACGCACAATGTGACCATCTTTTACCTTCATTTGACAATACATTTACATACACAGTTTAATCTGACTAAGACAGGCAATCGGACAAGCAGACGGGAGACAATCCATTTATTGAGTGTGTATGTCTGACCGCCTCCGTAGGTGGCACTGTATCTCTCTATACGCTTGTGCGGACTGAATCCCTTTCCTGTTGGCCTTTATGTCACAGGAAAACAAACGGCGAACGGCGAGATGGGCGGTCATATGGATCGTGCTGTGATTCTTTATGTTTCGAACCTACTGTACATGTTAGTAGTGATACCAATTGTCCGAAGAAAGGACGCCGCCACTGCCGTATTACAGTTTATACGTCATCTCCTTCTACTTCTACTTCTACTTCGGGGTCAAAGAGACTGGAGGAGGAAATTTTGGTGCATAACGCATCTACCGCATTCCGAGTAAGCGTATACATGCGGGAGTAATCAGACTATTTCTAGTGATGAATTCTTGTCCTGCCATCACTTAAATAGTCACAAAATGTGAGAGTCTGCAAAAAGTATTGCCATTTTATTACCAGTTACAATAAAAAAACAGTGACAAGAACTCCTGATATGAAACATCACTCTTTTTCTAAGAAATTATCTTCACTTTTCTCATGTAGCTCTTTTCTCGTTTTAAAAATGATGGCTAGTGTCAATCAACAGTACCAGTATCAGGAAGATAAAAAAAAAACAACCTGTCAACACTTCCAGTACAGTCAAATACTCTGTGCATCCATTACACCAGAATGAACAGATCATATTTGTATTGGAAAGATGTAGCCTGAGTAGCAAGGTTATAAACAAAACACAAAGAGGCAGAAGGATACAGAGAGTGCATAGCCAGTATAGCACTGTCCTTCCTGTTCCCCTCAGGCTTCTGTGACAGGTGCTATGCTTTATTCCACTGCTATGCAGGACCTTCTTTCTCTGCAACCTGCCTGGTTTGGCTACGTGAGCCACTGCACTGGAAAGTTGGACAATACACTGCCAACTAGGGCACAGGTCAACTGAGCTTGTGGTCGCCAAAGTTTCGGCAGAAAAAAAAAAAACATTAATGGAGCTCAACAATGAAACTGGAGCTTATCTGGTCTGAATGGGAAACAATGGAAAGGTATAACTGTCTGACACCTACACCTTGGCTGAACTCAATGAACCTGATTTTGTGGGAGGACATACACAGGCATATACCAACCTGAGCTAAGCTGACTCGCAGCTCTGCCACTTTCATTTATATAATTGTGCGGAGGCAGCCATGTTGCTGATGCAACGTGGTACTTCACTCAGCTCAAGGCCAAACATGGGACTATAAAACTATTTTTTAATTTTAGTCTATTCAGGGTCTGGTGCTCCACATCACACTATACACACAACTAGAGGGAGGGGCAGCCAAGATAAGCTTGAGAAAAACACCACAGCAAAACCTCAAAGGAAAAGTCCCACAAGTGCCAAACAGGACCAATGTGAAATTTTCCATTCTGTCTTTATCATTTCATTCATTTCCCCGTTTGTTAAATCACTTGTTTACTTATGCAAGTGGATAAATCTCTTCCCTCACTCTTCCTGTGTGCTACAGGAATAAGCAGAATAATTTAAGGCTCCAATTCTGGCATTCAGCTACATCAGAGTGACAGTTTTAGCATCACCCATAGCAACATCTACTACATTCTGTCTTCACAGAATAGAAGATTTCACGCAATCCATACTTCAAAATGTAATTTCCATATCAAAAGCAGAACCGCATGTAATCATAAATTGGAATTGTGGGTCACATTGAGATAAATATGGAAAATATGGGATAGAATTTCTTGATATAAACTGCGATAGAGGAAGAACCCTGCTGTGATGATTTGACTGAAGAATTCTCTCTCTTCCTTTAATAAATCAAACATTTAAATATAAAGCATTTCATGAGATGCAAAAAAAATGTGCTCAACATGCTTTGACTTTGAGGTAAACCTGAATTCAGTTGTACAAAAACAGTGGCATTAACCACAATGGGGCACAAGTCATAATATGAGGAATCTGCTCATGATGACAAATCTGGAAAACGACGATTTGCGATTCACAATAATGCTTTTTTTCTTTTTCCTTAAATGATAGCCGCATTAATTGGTATCAGTGCGATACCAGTGCTAGGATTTAAAAGAATTCCCTGAAGATTGGTCACATCTGGCTGGTGCATTTATAAAGCCAAGTACCAGTGTCGATACCAATCACATACAGTGTTTTTATCATGCCGGAGCATATGGCTGATGTTGAGAGGTGAAATGTTAAACGCTTTGTCTAGACGGCCAAGCAGTCTCCAAGAGCTTGAGGCATCTCTATACTATCAGCATCCTGTTCTATGACCACGTTCCAGTCACACGTACATGCCCATGGTTCTAATCATACTAAAACGAGTATCCGCATTTGTCTGGCGTGCCACGCATGCAAACCTGATCCAACAACCTATTCCATTCCAGTACAATGCCCTAAGCTGGTGCATGCACAGTCCATGTGGCCACAGATCTTTGGCCTGTATCATCGCGAACACAGGTGAATGACCACATTTACGTCACACAGACATCAGCTGACTTCAGAGGACTCACAGAAGTTAAATCAATGACTTTGCCCTTTGCCATTACTCAACCATTACGCAAAAAATGACATCACTGGTCAGCCGTGCAACTGGTAAATAATTCATGACATAACTCAAAAAGCAAAAGACCGATTTGGATCAAGTTTTCTGGATGTTGTAGGTTATGACCCATGAAAGAAATGAGGCAGGCTTCTTTTTTTTCTTGAAATAAATATTGTTAACCTCACATGAAGGGGGACTGTATTGACAATGTGAAAATTTAATTGGCCTTGGCAGAGTGTTTTCTCTACTTTATCAAAATAAAGTAACTGCTTAAATAACAGCAAATAAGTTGTAAAAAGAGGAGATTTGAATAGGTTTGAAAGCCACAATTTTGAACGATATCACAATACGATTTTAATGGCACTAACAACAAAAGGTGAGAAATTAAATGTACTACTTCAGTGGGTGAAATAACTGTTTCAAATTCATCATATACCTGACATGTTTTACCTGTTTTCCACTCCAGTAACAGACACAAACTGGTGTATAAATACAAAATCCAGACGTTGAAAGTTAAGTCTTTGTTTACCAGTCTTTGTGAACACTAGCGGTGTATACACACAAACACAGACGGACACCAATGCCTTAAAGATAAGATTCACAAGAATACAGTAGGTTTCTCACTCAAAACCATTACTGACGGACATCAAACAAAATCTACTGACAATCACTTCAATGAGGTCACCAGTGCCAAAATATTTTGGAACCATGTTCTGCCTCTTTCAAAGGGCTTTTCACATGCTTCTTATTAAGACCGTTACAAAGTAAATGCTGCAGAACAAAACACCAAAGCAAAGATACTCGGCACCAAAGATGACAGTACCATTTTAAGGATTGTTGATTCACTATGTAACAATCTAACACAGACGTATCAATCTACCTTTTAGTCTTTACATGTCTCACTGCTACTATGCTACAATGAGTTAGATTTCAGCTGCTCACACTGTGCGAGTCATGCTTGTGATTGAAAGAGCTGATAATGCACCAAAGCTGTACCACTGACAGCTTAAATACTAGTTCAATATGTGTCCAGTTGACTTCGTTATTATTAATCCAATCCAAACAACACTGGTGTTGCTGACAGACAAAAGACAAAAATACAACACAATCCACAACATGTTCAGTGGGTGACTTTAAAGGTTTGTGGTGTGACCAGGAGAAGCGGACTAAAATGCAGGACAGATAATAGATATTACAGTCACCACTCATCACTGTCACACAAACAAGCCACTTGCTCCTCACAAGCACACAGCTCTCTACATGTGAGGGCGGATGAGAATGAGTCACTCTTCCTTCTGGCCATGAAAAAAATAAAAAATAATAATACAAAAAGACATGGAATCTGTGGCAGAGGACTAGGCCTGGACAAAATTGCTTTATGTACACAGTAATTGTTTTGGATTTTTTTTTCCTTTCAAATGTTTGCATTATTCATGTGTATTTTAGTCAAGTTCACACTGCATGACGTTCATCATCAGTTGGAGGATCTTTCAGCAACGGGACCTAGAATGTATGTGGTCACAAAAACACACGTGAGAAGGGACATAGGGAATGATTCAATGAAACAACGCTCCATTTACATAGACAGAGCCTGTGACTTCAGTTGTGTTTTTTAGATGTATTTCTCTTTCGCTTTCTCCCTCTTTGATGTTGTATTCCTCTTAATGCTTCTCCCTCTAGTTCTCTCTGATGAACCACTGCTGTATTGTTGTTCGGGTCTTAGCCACCATCTCCCTGTGCCCTGTCTCTGATTGGTTGGGGGTGGCTTGAGTCATATCAGATTATATTTCCAGTGTGCGGGAAATGAGATCAGGGTCTTAGAAGCGATGGGAGGGGTCAGTGGACTATTTCACACACGGCGACTGGCAACTACATATCATGAGTTGATTAAAGCTTTGTTTCCATGATGATACGGTTCGGTTTGGTACAGTAAAGCCCTGGTTTAGGCTCGCGTTTCGACTGAGAACAGTACCTTTACTTATGTAGCGTGATGTTGTACCGGTGTGACGACAACAAACGGCGGCATTGGACGTGACACAACAGACAACAACAACACAACATGTCCTTTTTCTTTTTCTTAGTGGTAGAGTGCTATTTAAAATTGCCCCAACTTCCATGGGATATTTACACCGGTCAAAATCAGCTGGCTGTCGTGGGTGGAGCTAGACTATAGCATACCATTTTACTCTAGTAGCCTAAGGGAAGGGTGCCAAAGAACGGAACAGTAGGGGCTGGTTATTTTAATATTATTCCTACAGGAAACACAAAAAATATGCACCGCACTGTACCATTCCACTTCAATGGAAACATGGCTTAAGAGTAATTAGCTACAGTTCATGAAAACTCTGGGTGAAAGACTTATAGTACGAACTAAACTGAAACAGGGAAACAACAAACAATATCAACTTGCTGCAGTAATAGTAGTGTGTTAAGGAGTAGCCGTTATCACATCGGTCTATACAGAAGTGGCAAATGGGACATTGTGCAAGGCATGAAACAGGAAAGAAACAAATGCAGAGAGAGAAGAAGAACAGAGAGAGACCAGCTTTATATTTAGCTGATACATCATACTATGCGAGGCTGATGCCTGAGACTGCCAGTTAAAGCAATATCCACACTAAGCCTGCTAAGTCTGAAAAGGCATCTCTTTCTCCAAGTTCAGGCCAAAATCAATGTTTTCCCACCCATCATGGTGCTTTTCAAAAATAATCTCTGGAACAGTTACTGCTCAAATTGCCAGTTTTGAATTGTGAATGTGACTAGGAAAACTAAGCTCTTCAAACATGATGGAAAAAAGTATTTTATGGAGCTTACAGTGTACTATGGCTCAGTAAAAATAAAAAAAAGATTCTCACCCCCAACTTAACCCAACTGTTGGCGGACAAAGCCAGTCATACAATACAGATGATTGCATTCATGTTTTTGGAGTTAACGGTTGATATTGTCTAAACTAAAGGATAACACTGGAAATGCTTTAATTTTCTTTCTTATGCTCCCACACTGCAAACTTAATTTGTCACATAAAAACAAATACAAGCTTTTCCTTTTGTATTAATATGGCCACAGAATATAACCACAATGTCCCTCTGTTTCCATTCTGAAAAAAATCTCACAATCCAGTTTCAATGTGTGGTATTTTGCAGCATATACATATATATGTATGCTCGAGGACAAAGCTGTGTTTATCATTCCATTTTAAAGCCAATACATTTTAGCAGGTAGGCTGACAAGTTTGAAGAACATATAGAACAAGCTAAAAAAAAATCCAGTATAACTATAGGAACTACATTCATTTTGCAATGTGTGTTTGTTTCAGGGCAAACTGAACAGAAAACGTGTCAGAAATGGGAAATGCTGCACAACAAGGGAGATGAGTGAGGCATCAATTGAAGGCATTGATACAAGGACAAAAAAAGACAACTTAATCTCAAACTCCTGTACATCTATCACACATACAAATGCCTGATTCTTAAGTTAAAGGAAGTTCATCTACTGGTTTCCAATGTCCCATGTGGAGAAATTTGTTAGGGGACACCTTTTAAATGCCAGTTAAAAGTTACACAGGAATATTTCGATGACACTGACTAAGTCAACACTGATGACCCGCAGTTATAATACTCACACCATATTGTAACAAGCTCAGAATACAACAACACTTTGCTTTGTTTGAAAATGTTAAACTTCCATCTGTTTAAAAAAGGTGCAAGACGTGAGACTGTCAGTAGCAGTGGCAATAGGTTTTGGCCAGAGGTCACAAAGAGGCAAAAGTATGGAGCACGAACAGACAGCTCTGACAACTACCATGTAAGAACAGCAGAACACTGTCTTTCCTGAGGTGTCAGTTAATGGCCTTTGGTGATGATAAAAGACAGACACAGGGCCCCTTTACACCTGGCATTAGAATGCACTTTCTGTGATCAAATAGCTTATCACCAGATGCATTTACATCTCGTATTAACATACATCTCCGGTGTCCACATCAAGATTGTCATCTGATTACAATCACACCTCTTCTAAGGAGTCCATTCAACACTGTGACTTTCACGTTGTCTTCGACAAGCAGAAAACCTATGAAAGCAGAGGAGATTGTGCCATTTTGTTGCCCCTTTCACGCTCGGAGACACCAATGTATTTTCCTTGAGGGTGAAGCAGAGACGTAACGGAGACACAAATCACATTTACACTTCTGTTAAATCTGGTCACAACGCGTCTCCGGCCACCTCCTGAAGTGGTTTGGCAGATCGGATAACAACCCGTCATCGGGTGTATTTACACCGGCACTTACATGTGGTCAGGCGCTATCCAATTGCAATCTGATCACAGAAAACACATTTTAATGCCCAGTGTGAAGGGGGCCACAGAAGTATGGTGAACTAGCTGACTTGCAAAAAACCTAAAATGTCTTTTAGAACAGAGGTCAGCTACTTGAAAAACCTGCATGACCATCCCCCTTCCTATAGCCATAAAACACCCACTCTACAGACTAACTTTTTTTCTTTTCTTTTTTTTTTTTTAAACAAAGGATGCCCCTCTGGCCCTTTTACCCCTTTCTTTACTTGACTGTGGCTCTCCTGGTCTCCTTCTGTTATGGTTATCTACACCACTGTGGACAATACAGCCAAGGCAGTAGAGTCCAGAAAGGGCCTCAGATGGCTGTCCTTCCACCCACCCCCAAGTCACATGAAGCTCTCACTTAAGTTGGTGGACAGTAAAAGGTGATGGGGTGGGTGTTAGGAAGGAATGGGAAGAGGAACTAAAGCCATTGTTACCGCATAACAATAGATTACATAATTTCACTGCCTTAAAGAGGTGCAGAGCAATCTGTGAAAATTCAGCATTTCTTCCAAACTTTAAAAACTAAAAGAGACAAAATGTACACTAATCAACGCAGCCACCATAACTGGGAAAATGGGAATAAAGATGGTGGTCAATTCTTTGATATCCTGAGAGCAACTCTGCTCTATAAAACATGCCGTGCATGTCTTTCACACAGCGAGGTTCTCTCCTCATCAACAGGCAGCGTTGGTATTGATCTTCCCTCAAGGTTTTCCATTTACAGTCCACTTGTTAGAGGGAGGGTGTCTTCCAGAAAACTTTATTCTACAACTGCTGATTTCCAATAACATTGGAGCTCTGCATCTCTTCACCAAAAGTGTGACAGTGAAATGGGACTGTCTGGGTGGAGGTAGAGGCTGCCGGCTCAGTTTCCGTGCAGGATACTCCAATGTACTATGGTGAGAATATTTTGTAAGAGGTGCCAAGGAGGAAGTTGAAGTTGGAAAAGAGACCATGTGGGGTGAGAGCAACAGAAGTGATAGTGGACATGAAAGTGAACCCACGTCATCCTCCCAAGTTGAGGACATTGTTGATAAGAAGAAAGGGTTATGTGACTTCAGTTGTGTGGAAATGCAGCAGATAGTGTGGGTCTGCAATTGGTGCCAACCAGGACAGGAAACGCAACAAACATACATCGAGAATGTAAAATGTAGCCAGAAGTGAGCCAAGTTCTCTGTGAAACACATTGTATGCATCTTCCTCAACAGCGGCAAGTTGAGTGCCCCTGAAAAAAAGATTCTGAGATTTTGAGAAAGACAACGTACATATGTTTGGGGCAGTCACTGTGACAAATTTGGAGCATGCTTGCAGACAGATTACTGACCAGGCCACGAAATGGAACGAGCAGCAAAGTCATAATCAAACCGCCTCTCAGTGCATGAATACTCCTGAATATCGAAGTTCAAAACGATGTGCTGTATGTAATGGTGTCTGACGTTCAGAAAACGTTATTACCATGGAACGAAAAGCTATTATGCATTTGCAGGTGGAACGTCCGCCGCTGACAGACTACCACGGCAAGTGAGAGGAAGGCTGAGTGGCTAAAACGGTCGAAAGACAGCCAGTGAATCTCAAAGGGTGTGGTGGCTCTGTATCACAGAAAAAGCAAGACATTCCAGAGACAAACAAGCAAAGTGCTGGTTTGTCTGCGAGAGCAGACAGCAGAGTGTTCCAGAGGGAAAAATAGTTACAGCAGCAGGCCAGTGCATTTTCTACACAGTAGCAAAAGCCATATGTCAGCATAGTTTAGCACACACAGGATCTTTATGGAAAGGTCTGAGAAGGCAAAGACATTCTACCTCCCTCTGGTTTGTGTCTGTCTGCCTGCTTTCTCTGTCCACCATCACAAAAGCACACAGACACAAACACTGCTTCCTTCACTCTAATCTGCAGAGAGCCAGAGAGCAGGTTGGAGGAGGAGGGCCAGGAAGATGAAGTGGCGTGGGAAGGGTTAAGTCCAAACACATCCATCTGCTTCCTCGTCTGTCCTCCTGGCTGGCTGTTGGCTCCAGCCCAACTTTTACACAGCACGTAAGCACATACACAGAACTGCACAAAACCAAACCACAATTCTCAAGTTTGAGTATTTTTGCATCGCTTTTATTATATAAGAAGGAGGATTTCCAGATGCCTTCAATGAGATACTACTGACCTGAGCCAAAGAGCTGGCCAATACATTTAAGACAACATCTGAGAATGTCTTCAGCATTTCTCTGAAGTATACTACAGCACACTTTGACCAAAAGGAGTACTTTTTTCACTTTGGAAATACTTTTATATCTCATGTTGGTTTTAGGATGTGTGTTTCAGATCGTCTTTTTTGTATATGCTGAAAATGTTAGATGTATGTTAGAGTTGACAGCATCATAACCACATGCACAGATTTGGTATATTAAAAAAGAATAATAATTTCAAGATAACAACAAAACTATAAAACAGAAACAGAAGCACTTTACCCAGCTGATGTCCTATTAGCAAATTTCAAATATTATGTATCTAAAATTTCTGTTCTTGCTTTCTTGATTTTGTTATGTATCCTTGTCAGGTGAGCTATGGTCAACAGGGCCAGTTAGTTGTGTGCTTGTGCTGTTTTAGGCTGAGGTATCACACAAACATATACACTTTCCCACCAACTCAGAAGCCTCGAGGCCAAAATAGCGTTCTCCTTTCTCTGAATTTGACTTGTACTGTTAATGTTTGCCTTGTGTTGTGTTTGCGGGAACAGTGTTAAGTGCAGTACAAGCTGTACAAGCTCAGGTATTCTGCCAAACCTGTGTAGACTATCTGTGCAGCTTCTGTGTAGCAACTAAGGTTGTCACAGTATTTCATTTTCTTACTGTACAAATTTGTAAAGCCATGGACACCATTGTGGTAACCCCATGTAATTCATGTAAGCTGAACTGGGTTTCCACGATGTGCTGATCATGGAGTTAACAGTCCTGATGACTTCAATGACGAGACACACCTGACATCTCAGCTTCAGCAGCTGGTCTGACAGGAGCGCGCTCACGATGCCATTATATGCTGTCAAGCTGAGTGACCGATAGAGCTAATAACTGCAATAACGTATTACAGTAATAAAAACAGCTTTAGTAGACACACTAACGGTTCAGTTCGATACACTACAGTATTGTGTTTGTGTTTCCATTAGCAATAGTACCAAAATAGAGATTATCATTGTTTGGTTCCCTTCACTTGGGGCACCAGAGTAAAATGGTATGGTTATGGTCAGGGTAGCTCCACCCAAGACAGTCAGCTGATTGGGTGGCAGAAACTTTGTGATCGGTATAAATATCCCATGAATTCAAGGCCTGCAGTCTGTTCTCATACAAAGCTTTACGTCTTGTTGCGACAAACTGAGCTGCAGGATGTCTTCAATTGTTGTCCGTTGTGACACATGCTGTCGTTGCACTGGTACAGTGTCATGCTACAATGTCATGCTACGTGGCCTTCGGGCACAACCCACACCCCGCCTACCAAGTAAAAGTACTGCTATGAGTTGGAAGCAAGCCTGACCGAGGGCTTTACTATTCCAAACCGTACTGTACCAAACCAAACTGTACTATGATGGAAACACAGCTCAATATTGTTGTTGTTGTATTTGAGTGAGTAGCATGGGTGAACTTAAAGATCAGGTATCCCCTCTCTGAATATAATATGCTTGCCCTGATAATGACTTTACATGATATACACCAGTCATACACGTTATGAAACCAGTGCAATAACTGAAGGATATGTTCGACTATAACCACACTGGCAGAACATACACAGTGAACGTCATATACTCACAATGTGCCTTCTCTACCACTTCCTGTAACTACAAAAACCCTGTCCCCACGTGTTCAACCCATATCTCTGACAATAAAACATTTCAAAAAAAGTAAAAGAAGGTGCGAGAGGCGGTACGAGAGGTTACAGAAAGTCCTTAGCAAAAAAAATAGCATATAAAAACTTTCAGATTTGAGCCTTTGATGAAATGGATACACTCTACATGCCTGAACCTATCTATGCAATGCACAGCTGGACAGCTGCAGGGAGTCAAAGGAAAGAGCATAAAGGGAGGAGACAATATGCCCCACTGCAAACACCTTCATAGAAGAGTATGTTGTCACTGAGAAGAAAGATGGTTGTCTGATGAAGGAGCACCTGGTTATGGAGAGGCCTGAGCCTCCTGAAACCTCAGTTGTTCAGCATATATAATTACTTAACTTCTAGTACTTTACAATATATTTGCAATGGTAAAGTTGACACTGAACAACTTATTTAAACTGCTGATGTTGAGGTGTATGTGACAAAATAAAAGAATAAGACAGAAAGGGGCGTGCAGACTTGCAGTGTGTCAGACAACAAGGTCAGCCCATCCCGGGAGAGGTGTTGGCTTTCTAACAGAGAAGGCTACTTGAAACCAAGGTCACTGCTCTGTGGCTGTGAGAGGTATAGGGGAGTGGGGGCCAGACAGGGACAGCTTTGCCACATGGTCTGTTGTGTTCGGGGTTCGGTGGGCTGTGTAGACACCTTGAGAAAGTAAGGCCGTCACTTTTTACCCAAAATGTAGCTATTCGTTAAAACTCAAACCTAAAAAAAAAAGGATTTAGAGCCTGGAAGCCCCACACACCATCTGAAGTAGTTACCACATGGGTCAGCAGGGGGCGAAGAGAGCCTCGAGTGATGTTATGTTGTTCTCAGAGCCGGGGTTAACTTATTAAACACAAGTTGTTGCTTGAAATTGGAGGACACAGACTGAACCACCATCCTGAGCAAGTGGATGAAGAGCAAGGGAACAAATCGACCCACTCACCTGTTAGCTTAGCAGCTAGCTTCACCAGAGTGAAGCGCAACGAGTGTTCAACCTAAGTGTAATATGAAAATTGTCACATTTGAGTGGGAGGCGGGGAATGTCTGAATATCTTAAAAGGAGTAGAATTCAGATCTTTGAGAGAAAGTAAATCATTAAAAGGTTTAACATATCCACAAAGAGCCGAGGCAAAACTTCCTGAAATCCGATGTCTCTCTGACATAAACAAATCAAAAGAGTCCACTACCAGAACGGCTAGAAACTATATGGAGCAGGGAGCTAAGCTGCTCTTTGCACTCATCCTTCCTAATAAATGACGATTGACTATCACTGCCCTTTGATAAAGCACAAGATTAGAGCCGAGTGGCCTGTAGAAACTGGACACATCCAAAATCGGGGTTAAATTTAGCAATTCAAACTACCTGCTAATCCAGGCAGAGCTCTCTTACATTGACACGGAGACATATAATGTGACATGCCAGTATGTGTCCCTTTCATTGTAACTGTTGAGTTGAAGTTCTGAGACAAAGAGGTGTGTGCACTGTTAATTTCATGGTACAAATCTAAATGTATTCTAGTAAACTAGGAAAGTATGTGTCCTCACTTGTATGAAAGACCTGAAACCCATCGGGAGATCGTAAACATGGGTGAGGTTTGCATCTTTAGACACGAAACGACATAAAACACCCGACCATTTTGTTTGTGCACGACATCTACAAAGGACTGAATAAGGAGTGATGGATGCAACTGGATGAGGGTTATTGAATGGACAATCAAAACCAAACTGTGTACAGAGGGAGGGCTACTTGACTGTTATCTTATCCTCCCCCACCTTGGACCAGGGCCTAGCAGCTCTAAAATTAGCCATCACATCTAAACACAGTCTTTGGTGCAGCAGCTACACTTTGATGGGAACTTGGCTCATGGCTGACGCACTGAAAGCACACTCAAGCCCATCTCCAAATGCACTGAGATGACGCCAAGACACTATGCACGCAAACTAGAGACACACAGTCCTTGACTGTCTCAATTTTTACAATGACATTTAGATGAAACCCTTATACATACAGATCATGATCTATTAAAATACAGCCAAAGAACAAGTGTATTAATAGCTGGAGTATCATGTCAAGTCTCTTATAAAGATAAATTAATCACATGGGTGAGACACAAACATAAAAAAATAAAATTAAAATAAATAAATAAAAGAAAGGAGGGAGCGGCTGTGACTCAGCAGGGACTGAGACTAAAACAGGCTACTTCTTCAAAATACAAGGTTCAAGATGCTGATGGAACAAGAGTTTGAGGCAATTCAGAGACCACCAACGTTATAAAGTAGCAGTGAGTCTAAATCAGTCTAACAATCAGGTAGAGATCCTGTTTGAGCATGTGTGCATTAACGTGTACTTAAGTTTGTGGAAAACTAAGCCTGGGAAGAAACCATGACCTCCCAGCAACAGCAGGAAGAAAAAAAATACCTTAATGAAAGCAAGCCGACATCCTGTGCTCACGGAGCAAATGCAGATGAATATATCCAGCACTATTTTTGTCCACATTTGTGAAACCACACTGTTTGTATTCATATGTAGATAGCAGGAGGCGGCTGCATGTAAATTGAATGTTTACAGTATCAAAATGCACCGACTATTTGTTTTGCAACACTGCCAACAGGATTTACAATGACTGCTAGCTTCTTTGTGACCTTAATACGCACGTACTCCTCAACATAACCAAAACCCTTAAGTGGCATAATTAAAAAAAAGAAATGATATAATTTAATGTAGAAAGACAGTGACTACGTTTCCATGCACAGTCACTATTCCGTTCAATTGGACAAGCCCTACGAGAGAAATTGATTTATTGAATAAAGTGTGTCTGCCTCTGTTCCGCTAGGGGGTGAAACACCCCCATCAGCTTGTTAGAATTAGGTGGTTTCCTGTTTAGCAATGCTGCTGGATAGTCAGCATGTCGAACTTCATTCCTTAACGTAAAAATATCCTACTCTTAAATCTGATAGGGCATAAATTATGTCTCTTCCGTCAGTACAAAAACTGTACTGGCTTGAATTTGACGATGTTTTTGTCACTATTGTCCTATTCTTCTGTGTAACAGCTCCTTCTATTATTATAGGTATTAGCCAGGTGTGGGAGCTGCACCCAGGACAGCTTCAGTTTGACAGCAGTAGCTTAACTACTACTTGCATTACCTGGGTGTGTTACTCCTACTTCGAGAGATTCAATATAGTAAAATTTCACTTTTTTGTTGGAATAACACAATATTTTTTTTTTCCAATGTCATGTAAACATACCAAGTTTGACATATAACAACTGTAACAGAGTTACAAAGCCAGGAGATGAAGGCTTGATTTGGTGAAATCAGAGGAAAATCAGACACAAGTGAAAAGGAAACACTGCTACTGCGACATCACTAACGCAGACATTTGTTACTCGTCTCATTAACAACATTCCATGGACAGAAAAGTGCAGAGCAAAGAGCACGCAAAGGACTCGGTGCAGCTAGATTGTTGAACATAAAGCTGCCACTGTGCACTGCTATTTATCTTTTTCATTCTCATACCTACAATTCACTTGGACTCAGTCGGCGTGCTAACTGGTCTGAACCTCCATTACACAGAGCACATTGGCTTGCCCACTCCCACCCAGCAGTGGCAGACTGCCAGGTGAGAAAAACAGTGTGTGTGTGTGTGTGTGTGAATGCATTTGCAGCACAAAAACTACAAACCACCTCATAACCTGTCAACAGTGAGAAATTCGGCTCAGTGCTTTAATACTCCTGAAAATAACTCTAACCTTGGGTATAAAAGACAGGACATGCTGATGAGGAACCCCTGGGCAGACAGTAAAGCATCACGCAGCATTCCCTTGCTTCCCATTTCCCTGAAACTATATGACCTATGGCAGTCCTCAAATTCCTTTGCCCAAAGATGTGAGCTCCTTACCATTCAGCTTGCTATTAGCGTATTTCTCTGCACTCCATGCCACAGTACCTCGCCTGTTCCCTGCAAACAGACTCCTTCTATACAGCATCAGTATGCAGCTTGCTTAAGGGGGAAGAGGAGGAGCAGCAGAGGGGAGGAAGAAGGGAAGGTTGGGAAAACAAAGCCTCTATAGTCGTCTCTCCAGCCGGGCCAGACCGAGCCGCACTAGTGGGGGTGAGTTATGTAATGCCACTAGCAGGGCCCACTTCCCTGTTTCAGAGCTGCAGCACACACTAATCCGCACTGAGGAACAAGCCCCGCTTTAGAGAAAGGGGAGGGGATAAAAGGGCAGCTATGAGGGAACCAGTGGAGAAAGTGTGATAAAAAGAATTTTAGCTTTTTCATCTGTAACAAATCGAACAGACACCTCCCTGTCCGAATGGTATCAGTCACATTCAACACATTTTAGCTGCTCACACAAGGCCTGGATCTATAGCTTCAATTCCAAGCATATAACTGCTGAATTACACAGTAGCTTGCAAAAAATGTATGTTGTTAACATGGTTGTCTTGTACAGTTAACAACAGTTATCTGATAATCTGTATCATATACACGGATACATGGTAATGACTATAATGGACATATAGAAATTGAAAAATGAAATATATACCTTTAGAATCAAATTGCATAGTTCTGGGAAATAGGTGGCAATACCTAATCACAAGACACCTCAGTCAGTTCTAACCATGGAGACCAGGTGGAGGATTTAAAGCAGTTAAAAATAAAAGTCTGATTCTGATTTACTGAGCTGCTTGCCTGGAAACCATGTGACTGGCATCGCATGAGAAGAGGGAGGGGGAGAGTGGCACGGGGGTTGTGTGTGCGTGTGTGAGTGTCTCCATCCCCATAGGCTCAAATACACACAGCATGTATTTCACTCCCCGCACCACAATGAGCTTTGTGATCAGTTTCCTTGGTTTCCACTGACAGTAAGCAGATATAGGCAGCTCAGAGAGGTAAACAACAGCAGCTCTTGCTGGTGCACTGCTACAGACACACAGACACTAGAGAGATAGGTGGGAGGAGAGTAAGTAAGAGAGTCAGAAGCAAAGGGAGAGAGATGAAATTGTGCAGTAGAAGGTGGGGTTGGAGAGAGTCAGTCAGTGCGTTTACATGCTAAAAGTCCGATTTTAGTCGGACTAACACAATTATTTGGTTTTCTTAATGGCATAACACGTTAGTCCGACTAAAACCGAGATCTTAGTCCGAGTCTTAGTCGAACTAACATACCTAGATAATGTAATTCATAGTCAGGCATGTGTATGTATGTATCAGACTGGAGTTGGACTTTGTGTTCTGCCCGTGCACCAAAAAAAGACAAAAAACACAGCAACTACAAGTAATGCTTGTTCTAGATCTAATTTAAGTTTGAACAAATGTATGTGATGACGCGTAAATTGTTCAAATTCATTCGAAAACCTCCACCAACCCTTTGAGCACATGCCGCCATCCCCCACCGCCGTCACCACTCCCCCCAAAACTCCACAAACACAATCACGGTTGTCTTTACTTTATAAACACTTTAAGTAATTGTTACATTACATTAACAGTGCTGCTAGTGTGCGTATTAATGACATGCCGATCCGAGCAACTTTCTGTTCTTTATCATCCAGTAGCCGTTTGTCAACACAAACATCTTAATTTCTGATATTATGTGATAGAAACACAAGTCTGTCGACTCGATTGGGATTGACTGTGGCTCCCTTTTGTTTACATTATTACAGATAAGAACACAGTGCAGATGAGCCCCCGGCGCGGTGTGCGAGTGCTGTGTGTTTGTACACAGCTCCCCGCGAGATGCAGTTGCTCGTCTCTCCACAGAAGTGGTGGACACTAAATATCTGCAGAGAGAGTTGAGGCTTGCATGTTGCCCTCACTGCTGCTGCGCACTGCAGCTGACAGCCCTAATACAGAACCACAGCATGGTCCATCTTGCCGTTCGCCATTTGTTTTTCTGTGCCCTGTAGGTCAACAGGAAACTGATTCAATGTGCAACTTATAGAGCAAAAAGAGCCACCTACAGAGGCGGAGTCGGACGAACACAGCCAATAAATCGCTTTTCTCCTCTGCGTGTATACTCGGACTAGGCAAGTTGCACAACTGCTTGTTTAAGTTGGACTACAGCCTTAGCTCGAGTGTAGCAAATGCTGGTCAAGGCTACAGGCAGTAGACACTGATCACCAGGCTGCTGTTTTTTAATAACACATTAATTCGTTTTGTAGCTCCCAGATGGAACATTTCTCCTCGGAAAAAAATTATCTCTCAGTGTGATTTTGCACATTTTGATGACAGCCTGTCTAATAGCGATGATTCTATGTCACACTTGAGGCAAACATAAATACACAGAGATAAATACTGGGTTGGTGGTCCTCAATTTACACTAAAAAAAACAAAGAAATAAATAAATACACACATTCTTCTAATCCTTATAGAATTAAAATAAGGACAGTTATTCTGGAAATTCTGGGCATACAGACAACATTAGCGAAGCCTGCTAGCACACTGGCTTCAGTAAGTAAGTATAGTAACTTACAGTCAAACTGAAAGAGCACTGATGCTAATGTGCTCTAATTTTTATAACGTCACAATGTAATGTTTATGAGTTTATGCTGAGCGTTGTTCTAGTACATCATGTTTTTTTGTGGCCTGAACACAAACATTGAGTCCCCAATTCAATAAAACATAGTTCAATCTATTTAAGAGTTAAGACATTATTATCATTATGTATAACATGATCGGAAACACATTTTAGCTATGTAGAATGTAGTTGTGTGACTGGGACTGAGACAGAGTGATGGATGCTAGTTCTGCACTACAGAAGCGGTGACCTAGTTTACACAGTCTCTAACACACAAGTGTAAATGCACAGACACAGCCTCTGACAAAGGGACAGGAAAGCAGAGGTTAGGCATGCACTAAGCCCTGTTCTTAATACATGCATTCCAGTGGATAGACCTCAGTGCTGCTGCACTTGCTTGTTGGTACAAGCAACCGCTGCACACTCTTGCATGACTGACAATAAGGGGTAAGGTCTGGCACTTGCAGCATGTGACCACATATACGTACAAGAACGCTCACGAACAGATGGGTGTCTTTTAAAACCTGTTAAGGCAAAAACGATGATTTTTTTAAATTATTTCACCATTCACCTTATTAGGTCAGTTCTTGAGAGAAGTTCATGGCTAATCTTGCAACAACTGCTAATCAATGCATATAAAAGTACAAACTAATGACAAACTAATGACCAACTGATTCTTCTGGCACATATTGTGAGAGGATCTCTTAGGAGGAACTGTCACTGATGCAAAGGGTAAGTTCTGAGTGCAGGAGGATCCCCTCTTGCCTTTATTTAACCCCCCTTCTCTTTTTGCCTCCAAGATCAAAGCCATTTCATTGTGCTTTTATTTAGGGATGTAATAGGAAGCATATCTGCACAGTTCTATCAGGACAGAATGTTTGGTTCAACTCACACTGTAATCCAAATGGATTAACACAGAGGAAGAAGAAAAGTCTATGCCAAACAGTGCTGGTGGGTAAAGTTTGTGTTTGGCTCACAACATGAAAAGATCCTAGCAAGCCAAACGTCTAGCTCTGAATGACACAACTCCACACATCATCACGCCGCTAGCTATAGTATAGCTCTATCATACAACATAGGTTGACTGATGGTCTAAAACAATGTACATGTTATTGTGATATAATTCTAAGATCTGAAGACGATGTGAAAAGGATGTCTTCAAGTGCTACATGGTTGACACGAGCATAAAGATGAATAAAAATAGAAACTCTATGGTTCTATTCAATGCTCTCAAACTGCAAAACAGGCATCAGGCCACCACACAAGCATACACACAAGATACAGTATAACATGTATTATGATGCCACCTCTAACATGCCTAGAAAGCAAGTCAAAACAAGAGCACATTTGCATTTGGCTTAATAAGACGGAGGTTTGGCCTGATGAAGACGTACATACCGATTCCATGGCTGTGGGAGGAGAATGTCAGTGCGCTAAAATCCAACTAGAAAACACCTGCTGCAGAATCCTGAAAAACAAGAAGAAAACAAAACCAAGCATTCATTACTGGGACAGCACAAGCAGTTTCACATTGCTAATGCTGGATATACTAGGATGTATGAAGATCATCATGTTTCTCCTCCCATGATTGGTTCTCCCACCTTTCTCCACAGAGAAAGGAGAAAAGCCTAAGGAGCTGATGTGTAGTGAAGCATTTGGTCCCCTTTGTTTTCCCTCCAAAACCTTGTCTTTAACTTTGCTTAGTGTCTAGTTTTGTCTTGTCCTGAGCTGCATGTATTGAGCCCACACCTTCCGTGCTAAATGAAGGAAGGTATAGAGGGATTATCAATGTGCCAATATTCAAAAGCTGAATTTTGATAATCCCCTACAGTCACAGTTTTCAGATTGAGACACATTAATTGAGTAAAGAAAATAAACTGTTAAATATTAAAATATATATATAGGCTACAGGTATGACAGCCATGGACTACTTTGTAAGCACTTTAACTAAAAGTATCTTACAGCCAAATCGCCATTCATTTGGAAAACCTTTAAGTTCCATAAAATGTCAACAATTGCACTGACTATGCTTCAGTTGTTTTAGTATTGAGTTGAATGCATTTTAATATGTGATTTAAATGCTACTTAGAACATATGTAATAGTAATTTATGGTGAAAAATGCAGCTCCACCTTAGCTTGAAACTAAAAATAAAGATTTTGAGTTTGAGAAACTAAACATCTGAATTTTATTGTGAACCATTTCATCAGTGCCATCACAGCAGAAGTAGTTTAAAATAGACACAAGCACGACTTTATAGCGTCAGTATAAATGGTATTGTATACCAAGTGGGAAAATATATTGGTCCTTCATTCATCCAAAACACATCACAGCACTGAGTGAGGCTTCACAGTTGACACTGCACTTCCTGGGTCAATTTTCAAGTATATCGGCCATTTGAGACAAATTAAAGGACATATAGAAAGTCAAAAAATTCTGATTGTGCAAGGTGATGCAGAACAACATTTATGCATATCACTACAATTTGTTGTGTGTACACCAATGAACTTTAAACATTCAAAATTCTAGGTATATGAAACGTTGTCACAACCATATAAACAATGTTAATCATTTGAAATAATACTTTGTATTAATAGTTTCATATTATAGACTGTTAACGGTGCACAAATAGGGTTAGGGTTGAACCAGGTTGTTCACAATAGATACAAAACTTTAAAATTTCCAGCCACAGCCCAGTGTCTGAGGCCAGCTAATGCTCCTAGCATGCCTGGCCGGCCCTTCCCCCAGTCCCGTCCCAACTACGAGGACAAGGATTTATCAGGATTTAGGAGGCGGAGCACGAGAGGGTATTTAACAGAGGTCCATTGTCAGGCTAAACTGGTAACATTCCAGTGATTATTGGACCACCCCACCACCTCCCCAGTCTGAACCCACATTTGTCCCATTTGGTTTTAAAGCTTCACGAGGGGATTGAAAACCAGCAGTTGTTAGCAACTAGCTGTCATGGCTAAAACCACCAAGAAAAAAAAAAAAACAATTTAGACAAATCCCTGGGAATGTTACCCAGCAATCTACATTAACGTAGAAGCGTTCAACATTTGTTAAGAGTTATCCAATATCTCTGCTACGTGATATACTATTGTGTTGAACCTGTATAGAGGGTTTAACAGGGAAGAGCACTAAAGCTGACAGTATAGACAGGGTGACAGGTGGAAACACAGGATAGGATTAAGGCCAGACCTCACTGCAAAGGCCTAAGTATTAGGAAGCATGAATGTTAGATTTGTATTAGCGCTTGTTCTGAAGAGGAGTTTAAGGGGCTTTCCCAGCAGGAATCACAGCACTGACAGAATGTAATATCCCAGCCAGGACACAGGACACTACCCTCCCAAAAGATCACCAATATACATTTCCACAGTTTCAACTGAGAATTGTACACCATGTAAAATGTGCCTAAACCAAATACCTTATACTTATAGTATACCATTAATTAGTGAAAAAAACAAAACAAAACGGTAAGGCAAGACTTAGAACTGTCAAAATATTTCAGAGGAACTGAGCTGCTCAGAGTATGAAAACAGATCACATACTAGTCTATTTCAGGGATAATTTCAGCTGTAAACTGAATATTTAGTTGCAGATGCTTCTTATGGCTCAATTAAATAAAAGGCACATCAGGAACTGGTTGCACCAGTCCCAGCTAAGGCTGGATGAAACTTGGCGTGGGCATCAAAGAAAATCTTGAATCTGAACTTGTACCTAAACTACTCTTCAACCAATCGAGTGGATGTGGGTAGCAAAACAAAATATTTTCGTCTACCCATCCTGATGACTGATGGCTTTTTACTCTGCCTTTGACTCTATTGACAACAACTTACGCAACAGTTGTGTTACACAAAGGTTGTTGATCAACAACCTTTGTATGAATGTGTAAGAATGTGGTTCTTTATGAAATGGTAGATAACACTGTCAAAAATGTTGCAGTCGTACATATTGACTGAAAATGACTCACAGTGCATGTTACATTTGTTTCCACCAGCATTCATAGTTAAACTTCAGACAATATATTTACAGAACTGAAGTGAAAGTAGCACACTAGGTGGCAATGACAGGGTCTACAGTATAGTAACAGTTGCTTTTCTAATTGCTAATTAACTTAGCTAAGCTACTTTCTTCAGGACGGAATGAGAAAACAATAACACCACATATACAAGCAGTTTAATGCTGAGGGGACAGATGAACAGCCGTATTTAGAAAATATAATTTATGTATACAATGTAATACTTGAGCACAGGATGATTATAATTGAGCAGATAAAAGCATCAGAGGTTAAAGGTCAAACTAGGTCTAAAACAATTAATCGATTGAGTGAGAAGCCCTCCTCCATACTGTGGAGGTGCAGCTTAACATTCAGCAGTCATACATTACTACAAATTTCTAGATCTGCATCACCATGGCAACATGTCTGCATATTAAATTCACCTGCAAGTTTGCTGGAAACGTCCTTGTTACCAAAAAGGGTGCTTCAGCTTATCACTGTATTCAAGGTTTTTACCATACAGTGTATTCATGAGGAACAGAACAGTTTGTCAGGGACAGAGAAGGAAGTGAGTGCGAGTATAACGAACAAGCCACAAGCCGAGAGAGCAGATGAAACCAACACTGGTTTTAACAGTGAAGTTCAACAAGAATCATTGGCTGCTATTGATGCCAACAGACTATGGCTGCAGGTGAGTATAAAACTCATCACTTGAGCTCAGGCAAACATTTAGTTGAACCAAACCAGGGGCTCTTGCTTGTTGATATTGCTTATTTAAAACAGTGGAAAATGCTAAACTTGGCACCAGCATGTCTTACCAAAACAAACGCAGTCTTGACTGCTCAAACACATCAGTAAATCACACCATGAAAACAGATATGAAACAATATGTATGCATCAACTACTTATTAATCCAGGAAGGACAAGAAGGACTTTCTGTGGAACTTAAAACTAGAGCTGAAACAACAGCTCGTTGTGTCTACTGCTGTATTCGAATGGAAATCTAACTCAGAACTGCAGCAAGAGAAGTCATGAACCGGACATCTAGTGACCTTGGTAAACAACACCATTTGAAAGCAGCACATTCGTATCCAGAGTATAGCTTTTCCAATGGGTCATCAAATGCAACAGCTGGACCAGTTACCAAAACAAAGGCCCAATAATATCACACAGTGGAGCAGTGTGCCCCCACTCTCTGCTCAAGACATCCAGTCCAATTCTTTTCAATACTGTTTATCAATCCGGGGATTTAACAGTACTCTTTTTGGTTCTTTATAGGATAATAAAAAAAAATATAATGTTAATAAAATGAAATATTTTTTTACATGTTAAAACAACCATGTTTTGGACAACACACCATCACCGACAGGGACTCTTGTGCTAAAAGAAAACCAAACTGCAATAAATTCAATAAATGTATGTAGTTGAAGGAGCTCTATGCTCAGACTCAATCAATACATTAATTAATGACATATTTATCGGTTTCTTGAAAACAGTTGAATGTTGAAACCATTTCAGACAGTATTCATAACAAGATAACTCATCATTTAACTGACTAAAAGCTAATAACTTATGGTGACATAATTTAAGTGACTGCAGGCTAAATGTTTGTGTTGTCGACAGGAAAACCACGGCATGAAAGCTATGTTATGTGTGTGTAGCAAAGCACAGGACATCTCCACATGCATCATAAGGACGTAGACCTAAATACAAAAACAACTCTGTTAACACAAGCAACTCTTCTGTCCTCATTTGGAGCGAAAGCTAAATCGATAATTAACGCTAAAGACGAGTCTCTGGATTTAAACATTTAATTAACGTACTGGAACCATGCTACGAAATGCCAAGCAGGTCGGATTTTACTACAAAGGTGTTGTATTTGATGTCTGATAATGTAAAGGAAAAAGTTATTGGAGGTCTAAACAGTGCATATTTAGTGACCTTAACAACAGATTGCTGGACCTTCAGAGCAACACAGTTACTTATCTTGTTTTTACAGTTAGTTTCCTAACGACTGGTTAATGTTACATTCATATTGTTAATGAATAATTTACATTCATATGGTTAATACATGATTTCAATTTGACAATAAGGCCATTAGTGTGGTACATAGTTGTTGCTGTTTGGCCATCATCATAAAGATGCTGCAAAAAGTGTCAACACCTGCCTGAATAGGATACCAGGTTTACACTCAACTGTTCATTGTATTTACAATAACAGTTTATTTGTGCAATGACTTGAGCATATTCCTTTTCACAAAAACAACTCGATGGCAAAGAAAACAACAGAGAAAGCTTGGCTTACAGTGGTTCAATTAAAAATTGGATGCGGTCAATTTTCTTTCTTCATTACACCATGTGCTCAGTTTTATACTGACAATTTTAAGCCAAAATGCTGTTTCTTTTAGTGCTAACTGTTGCAATAATTGCTCAACGGTGGCGTTTATGGCATTAAACTTAAATGGTGAGGTACCAACAATGAGAAGAGTTAAATACTGAAGAAACAGTTAGTCAACACAGCCAAACCTGCAGACCACTAACAACCACTAACCTCCTTATTAGCGAAAACTATTGAATGAAGACCGTTGGCTCCTTGTACATGACCACTGCTGACATGATATTTGTTTGTATGCCTTTTAAGGACCTTCTCTGGTATAAACATTGACTTTATTAGGAACCAATCCTGGTTTTGTAGAGGCAGAGCCTCATTTCTGAGTTAATGGTAGAGGTTTGCAGTAAGATGCGGTAGAGATGTGGTTTTGGTTAGGCAGCCAAAATGAATGGAAGTCAATGCCAAGTCCTAACAAGAATAGCTGTCCAAATCTGAGTTCAGTTTGGCACCTCATAACAAGATGAACGTCATTTTTTACTGAAAGCTTATAGAAATAGAGGGAGAATTACTGCTGCTTCAAAATGTGAAATCTTGACCATATAACAAACCTATCAGTGTGCCTCCTGGGGCTACAGAACACCTCTTCAGCCAGTCCAATGTCTGTCTGTTTTATCAGCAAACAGATCACAGGCAGCTGAAAGGCGAGCCGCAACAACACACTAACGACTGTCTTATTTCATAAAGGGTGTTACAGGCATCGCTTACGTCATGCAGGGACAACTACATCATTCACACTCACACTGCAGTGTTTGTGGCACAGTAAATGATCTTGAACAAAATTTACAGGCTTGGTGAATTCTGGGGAGTTCATATATAGGACACGGTATGCACAGCACATTAGAAATGTTGGCACGGACAAAACTAACATGTAGTGTTGATAGGTGTGAGAAAAGGAAAAATTATGTCTGGTGACAGACCTATGAAATATTACATTAGCCTCAAGTTATGCTTTTGGCTGTCCTATCAATGGAAAGAAGACAAAAAAAAGTCAAGTGCACGTGAAATGATTTTAAGGTTGGGTTCAGACTGACTTAACCCTTTAAGAAACACTGCCAACACACCCAGATAATGTGTTTGGGAGTCAAGCTACTGCTGCATGTATACTGTCAGTTGTACCAGAGTCGGATATAAGTTGGTTTGTGTGCGCTGCTCATGCACCTCATTTTCAACTCCATTTTTGGGACATAGCGGACCACTTTTATGCTCTGTCAGCTCGAAGAATAGACTCCTAATAGCGCTCAGGCTAACAATTGGCCGCAAGCAACCTGGAAACTACCTAATACTAAGAAACAAGTTGAAAGGGGGCGTAGTAGAGGCAGATACATTTAATTCAAAAACAATCCTAGCACATTACCAGTCAACGAGGAATATGCAGCGCAGTTCTAGAAGAGGGCAGAGACCAACAACGACTGGTGAGCTTTTATCACAGCGCAAACAGATGTCAGTTTTAGAGATAAGCCCTAAACAGGTCATTGTCAAATGTTCTTTTACTTACTCTCTAAGAGTAATTTTGCATCAGATGCACATCCATATTTGCTTAAGCAGTTCAAAAAGAGATCCTGTATTAATGCTGGAGTCAGTGAAGTTTCACATAACACAATGACGTCGGTGTTGTGTCCTGTCATGCTAGCTCTAACTTTTACACGGACATCAATCATCCTCTGCTGAAAAAGCATAACAATAATTATGCAACACAGTTCGCATTAAACACAGACAATACCCTGCCTACAATATCTGGAGCTCGGCTGTGACTCATCAATGATGTCGATGATAAACCCCTATATTAAGTTGTAGCCCTAAACCAGACGAACAATAGGAAGCAACAGCAGCTTAATATAGCAGCCTGGATTTGGCCTGCAGTATGTCGGAGCATCAGGTATCAGGGCTTATTGTAATATCTTCACTAATTAGATTCAGTCCCCTGCTCTTCCATGCACAAATACTGGAGGGAAAACCTGACACTGAAGAGTATGGGGAGACAGCTGGGGGGAGGAGGAGGAGGCGGTGGGCCAGGGGGAGGAGAGACAAAAAGATGCACACCACAACATCTCCTCTTCAAAAGCATCTACATTATTGATAAAGCTTGGCTTATACAGGGAGGGACCGCAGCACGCTGGTCCTTCACATCCTCAGCATACGCAACCAGCACAGATATCCACCTTAGTTCTATTCAAATCAGTTTAACCAAACACACCAGTGTGAGATAAAGCATCTGCATAGAAGATGCGATGAGAGGTAATAAAAAAGCAAATGCAGAGAGAGGAGGTGAGAGGAGGGGCAAGATGAAACTAACAGGTAGTAAATAATAAAGAAGGCTGGTAAGAGTAGATACCAAGTGAACAATATAACAGTTAAATAAAAGCCTGATACTGAATTAAAGAGACATGTGTGGAGGAATAAGGGCAGCAATGAGAGGGTGGTAACAGCAGCACTGCTCGTGACATAGTTTGCAACAGCCCTTGTTTGTTCAGCACAGCCATGCCACAGCAAGCTCAGCTCACTCTCTCACTTGCTCAGTCCCCCCTTGCTACGAATCTTCTGCTGTTGTCAAGGTAACAAGCTCTCTGGACTGGGAAAAACCTTTGAATTCAAAAGATGTCTTTTTTTCCAAATGCTGGCCTCCACCTGAAACCTGCATGTGTTCCCAGTACACAGCCTGCGCAGTTTAATGTATATTCAGCTTGGCTTTACAACAAAGGAGAGCACTTTTCAATTTTCAAATGAATTCAGATTCAAATTACCATAATGTAACTCCATACTGTAAAAGACTGTGGTTATTTTGGCTGATGTAGCTGGAATAGAAATGTAGAACAATAACAATGCAGTGCTTGTTCAGACATTCATAATAATGTTGTTCAGAACTGCTAAATACAAATATAATTGAGTAAATATATACTAGGCCTCATCAACAACAAGATTTAAACTAATTAAACAATTGCCAACAAAGTATAATCCTTTCTGATCAGGACAAACATCCCTGGAATTGTATGCACTAACTCAACAAAATGAATTAACTTAAATACAGGAATGTTTCTTGTAATGTATTGTAATTGAAAGACATAAACAGCCTAAAGATGAGGGAAAAAAAGGCAAGTGGTCGATGACAAAATATTTTTAAGAAAATTGAGAAAAAGTTCTTGAGCAGAACTCCAGCGAAGAATAATGTACGATAAAGGTTAAGAACACAATCTTGTGTACAACAAAATTATACTTGGTAAGTCCATCAGGCTCACGCTAAGATTAAGGAGCTGCTGCATCTATGTGTGCCGCCATTTTCCAGTGTAGATATAGGCACTAGAAAAAAGAAACACTGACAGCCAGGTGCACCCTGCCATACTTACACACGCACAAGTAGTTAAGCTTTTTTTAATCCTAATTCAACCCTTTTAACACACTGATGGTACAAAGTCTGAACCCTTACTTACTTCATTTTGACTCGCTATTCTGCGTTGGACTGTTTGACACTGCAGAAACACTCAGGTTTGTACAGTGATGTTACAAATGTTGTGTTCACAAACTATATTTGACAAACACTGGCAGAAGCGCGCAATCCAAACAACAGCCAAGTTTAATTTAGGCCAGACAGCACGCTTATTAACCACCTACTGCTATTGTTGGATAGCATCCTTTCAATGAGATGTTTCCTGCCTTTTTAAACTTATATGATGATATTCTTTATAAACAAGTACAACCTGGATGACATAGACTTATACATGAGCAGGGACCAAAGTCACTGCATAGACAAATCATATGAAGGCAGAGTGGGTTGAGCAAGGAGTGGCTTTGGATGTTTTATGTAACCAATGTTAATGAGTGAACCATCTCTGATGTTAGGATGAACCATGTGTTTCCTGTTCCACTAATTACAACTCTAACAAATGACAAGAATAAGCACTCTTAGAAAACAAACCTCAATCAATTAACTTAACAATTGTGTGTATCACCACCAAAAATTAATCTTTTTTTTACTCTCATGCCACTCACAGACAAATAAATGGGGAGAAAACATATCCACCGTGGCAGAGGTAAAAATGCAATTTATTACCTATTAGGCAAACAAAACCAATCAGAGACATTGCCTGAGCCATCAAGTCACTACAGCATCCAGGAAACGTTGACTAATTACTAAAATACTGCCAGTGTCTCTAAATGCATCCTCTCCTGAAACAATTCATGGGTGCTTTTTTGGCATGTTTTTTAGTCATATTCCAACTGGTTGCAGCCACTTAGCTTAACACTGGCATTGTTGCTGTTGCGTTTCCTCCTTGCCACCATCTATTTTGCTACATTTAACATTGCCATAGCGTCGTGTGGAACTCTTTCGTGAAGTCATTTGGCAGTGGGTTAACGTAATGGATATTCATTTATATTTTCCATCAAAAATCATGAAAACATATATTAAGATAAGGATTGGGATGTGTTAGTGTGGCCTCTGGTGCTTATTTCCCGAATATTAGCCAAACAGCCAAGACAAAAACTAGCATGTGCAATTCATTTAGCCTACTGACTGACACTGTGATTTGACTTTCGTTGAAGAACGCTTGCTCTGCCATTCAGCCTCACACACACACGACCTGAGCATTTCCACAGCTCTGCCATTTGTCATTTTCTGTTGCCATGGTTGCAGTGAAAGACAGAGCTCTATGAATATTGGAAATGGAGGAGTAGCAGCACATGGTACATTATCGACATAAACACCCGCACATGCTCCAACACCACAGAACTAGTCAACACTGTTGGTTCTGAAAGCCTGTGGCCATCCGTACGCCCACACATTTCTCTGCCAGTTAAAAAGTAGACATTTAATAAATATCTCCCACTGACACACATTGTGACCACACAGACTAAATGCTGTATCTGAATATGAAGCTTTATATCCAATTCCACATAGTCACATGCAAGTAAAACCCTAGATTCTCAATGAGTGATGAGTTAAAATATCACACAGCATGAATTCA
The DNA here is from genome assembly GCF_958295425.1 of Solea solea. Lineage (NCBI taxonomy): Eukaryota > Metazoa > Chordata > Actinopteri > Pleuronectiformes > Soleidae > Solea > Solea solea. Next base: position 4,351,644 of record NC_081138.1, read on the forward strand.
TTGTGACAGCCTGATATAGGGAGATGTGGACAGTTCATGTTTACCTCACGTAACTGACATGCAGGCACGTGGGCTAGCAAATAATTGTGGGGGGGAATGCCCTAGTACAACAAACCCAGTATGTTGCATGTGCTTACTGTGCAAACACATCGTACATGTTGCCACGATTATCTTGACAAAGAGCTATTTCAGACCTCCCTTGCATTTCACTGGCCTTGAAAGGCAAAGACTAGCCTCTCGTTTTTGACAGGCCTGAGCCACATGCACTCCAGAGTTTCTCTGTGACATTTCTCATTTCATCCTCATTGGAAAGCTATCTAAAACCTGAGGGGGCATGGCTTTTCACATGCATATGGAGTCACTGAGGAAAAACCAGCCAACTAGGAGGGTCATATTTTCTACTGTCACAATTCCATCATACAATATATGTAGTTGACCATGTACTGTACTGCAGGAAATTCATTTTATTTTCATTCATCAAATGCTTTATCTTCTTGAGGTTTGCAGGGAGAGCTGGAGCCAATGCCAGCTGACATAGGTGGGTTACACCCTGGACAGGTCGCCGGTCCATCACAGGGCCAACATACAGAAACAATCATTCACTCTCACACTCACACCTGAGGGTCACTGGCAGAGCTGGAGCTGACATCGGGCAGGAGGATCCATTACATATCGTTTTGCTTTTGAAACATGCTTTGGATCTGGAATTACAACTAATATTTGTCTGCACAGCAAAAGTAGAGTCAGTTATTTGATGACGTCTCACTGAAACTTAACATTCCCAACATCAAAATACTGTTTATGTAAAAGGAAAAATACAGAACACTCCATCAGTATCTGTGCCTCCTCGTGTTAACCATCCTCTTCCCTCTGTTGCTGGTAGATGGTCTGCCTGTATTTTCTCACAAACAAAAATTAGCCGTACACTTGTCTCAAATGTGGGTCTGTTGTCTTCTGCAGTAGAGTTAAATACAAGCCCTGGTCACTGTTTGAAGAATTACAGTAGCCAGCTGGACTTCAACAAGTAGTGGTCCGTTTGGCAGACAGCTGGCGCTTATAGAAAGCACTGGGTGGGCGTGCATGAATTAAAGCAGTGTGAAAAATTCTGCACAGCACACAGTGGGAACATGACTACAGCAGTGAGCGGTGATGCGTGTATGTGGCAAGACAACACAGACCCTTAAAATAAGTTGCCCCTGCATGTAAACATTCCAAGTAAGAAAACTATGTGAGGTCATCACTGGAGCTACTATAATTTCCACGAACATACACACACCCACACAACGTGAGCGTAGTGCATGTTATTTTTTTCTCACACTCCTGGGAGGGGACAAACAAATCACATGAGGGCTTGCTGCAGAGAGCTTTAATCCCTTACATGAGAGAAGCAAGTGACAACTCCACTCCCTTATGTGGAGGCATGACTGCAGCTACAGTATATTCACACTAGGGCAGAGACATACAGGAATTCGATTGATGGCTAATACTGCTGCCAGAGTAGCAGTCACAACATTATGACACAGGATGGCATATTAGAAGATGAGTGTTTGAGGTGTAACAAATTATCTGTTTACCCCAACCTGATCCATTAGTCAATCAAGTAATTAAACTGAAAACAATAAAGAGCCTTTTTCCACTCCCCGCTTCAGCTCTACCCTGACATTTGTACAGAAAAACATTGCCGTTGAATGATAATCAGCCTCTTGTTGCCTTACACAAACAATAGAAGGAGCTCACTCAAGGCCCTGGTATACTTCCGCGTGTACTGTGCGAATGGCGCGAAGTGCGTCACCAACGCACACGCTGCACGTGCAGCCCAGATTTTGGAACAACGCACAAAGACCGCATTCAGTGTGCGTGGACAGCGCATGCGCCAACTTAACTTCCACCCCACTGTGGAGTGTAAGAAGTAGTCACCAAGGAAAAGTCATCCAAGAACTAGCCATCACTCCGCCTGACGGACCTTTCATTTGCGAACCAGACGTGTCCCAGGGAGCTTTAGCATTGTTGCAACCCGATGCTGAAGTTGGATACTACAGGACCTAGACAGGGTCTGCGATATGCGACGTCCAATATGCACGGAAGTATACCAGGGCCTTCACTTCTATACAGTCAGGTTACAGTCTCACTTGAATTAGCAGTAATATTGTAAGGCATCTAAATAGGCAATAGCAGAAACACTGCATTAATACTAAAAATATGCATCTTTATATGTGGACTGCATGGCATACATGTCACATAAATGCTCATGTATTATACTAAATAAGGAGAAATGTGAAGGCTGTTAGGAGTGTGTGTGCATAATTTACTATGATTTTTGTCAAAGAAGGAAACAAGGCAAACAATTACGTCCAACGCCCTTTGCTTCCTGCGAGCAGTGCTTCCTGAGGAACCAGGGCTACTGCATAGATGTGGAAATGGGGGAGGAGACCGTCACAGATGGGAAAGGGAAGGTGAGAATGCAATATACAGAATAGTGCTGAAGATGAGAAAGAAGATTTGGCAGAGACCCACGTGACCCCACATATTCACAGAGGACATAAACCAACCAACAACCACCAAAACTGGCTTTTGCATTTATTATGAGATCAAATGACTATGCAGTAATCACGGGAATTTATCTTCTTCCAGCACCGATCACTATCGAGAGAAACACGACACCAGTGTGGACCTGCACAATGGTATGATGTGCAGTCTTTCTCCAATGGTGGATAACGACCCCAAAAATGGGTTGTTGGCCAAATAAAGTGGGTTGTAGCAAAACAAAATGGGCCAATGCCCTTTATACTGATAAAGTATGATGTTACATTCAACAGATCTTCATTTCTCTCCAACAGACAGCGTACTGGATCTCCCCACTCAGCCAGTTTTTACTGCTCGGCTGTTTTGGCGTTTGTAAGTGCAAATGCGAAATTCGAAAAATGAAGAGAGAGCAGCAGTGGTGACAAGACCAATGTGCTAAGAGCAAATGCAAGGGCTGACAATTAACACAGAGCAGTGGATTAGAGACACCACACATATAATTCAAATTGGTTCACAGCAGTTACAAAGTAAAGCACAAGAACATGTTAATACAGCTTTAAACACGACTCTGTAGGTCATAGACAGGCCATTCGCTCTGAGAGTACTGATCACAAGTGGTCAATGTTAGTGCCAGGTCTTAATTTGCGGGTCCACACGTCTTCAGAGTTCCACTGGAGTCCAAGTGTCACAGATTTCACCTACTGCCCATTTCCAAGGTGGTCCATGTGGACCCATTGTGAACAAACAAGCACACCTCCAATTTGAATTCACTCGCTGCAACTCAGAATTTGGTAACCATGGAAACTTGCTCGAGGTTAGGCAAGGAGGTCCCCCAGATCCCACACATATACAACTCGGTGTTAAAAAGGACACAATGACATACAACAGAGGGCAATCTCCTGGAGGGAAATTGACACTAGTGGAACAAAACATTAGATTGAGTACACGTGCGCAGAATGCTAGACTGACACAGACTCTTAAGTTTAGTATGAAATGAACCGCGTGTGGAAATGTGAAGTGGCTCTCCACAGATGCAGAGAACGGAAAGTTTGACACAGGCTCCAAGCACAACTGTTCACACCTGCCATTAACATGAATCCTGGATTTCTCCTGCAACAACATATGAACAGATATCACTTCCCCATGCTGTATGCAAATACACATGGCCATCATTTTTGTTCACAAGAGCAAAAACATGTTGTCAATACGTCTGACTGTACAGATGTGTCTGTTGTCAGTGTGTGTGTGTGTGTGTGCATCTGGGTCAGTGTATCAGTGTGAGCAACTGATAAAGGGTAAACTACCACAGCTCTTTGTTATCTCTGTCACAAATTGTCACTGTTCATATATCACACAAACATGGTTTTCTTGCTGCTGAGTGTAAAGATAATTCAGTAAGATAAGTTGATGGCCAATGTGCTGCTTTCTATTGCTTCATTTTTACCACATTTGTAACTTCAACTTTGGCATAGAGGGAAAAGAAATATAACATACACCATTTGAGAGAGAAACTTTGTTTGGTATAAAAACAATTAAAGTGGACAAGAGACGAGAACAGAGGTGCCGGGGTGAAGAAAAAGAGGACAAGGGAAAGAGTTCGGCCAAGTGTGTGAGAGAGCAACATAACAGTTCACCACAGGAACGAGTTCAATAGACAATAATATAATTTGTCCAAGAATCACAGAGGGCGATGTGATCAAATTAAATAGATATGCAGCACTTGACTTGAGTGACTTAAGGTGTGCTTATATTCCATAATCACATCAGTAAAGAAAATTAACAAACATGTAGAAAAAGAACATAAGACTCTTTCACATTTTTAAACCTGGATGAACAATTAACACCATGTGGTGTTATTTTTCAAACAATGTCATCTTTCTGTGAAAATGTGACATCACGAGTTGAAGATGAAAACAACAACTACCCACTAGAGCTCAGTGACAATATTAGTCGTTTTTTTTTCTACTTTTACTTCTGTCCCTCATTCAAACTCAGCGGCAAGTTAACAATTAGGTGCTAATAAAATGCATTGCAACAAAGCAAGACAAAATAAAGAGTATGTTGATGAATGGAAGATGCAACAAATGTAGCAGACAAAGACGAAATTAGTGTGTCCAATGTGGTCTTGCATTTCCACAAATGCAAATCTGAGCTGAAACCAATAAAAAGCGGCAAGCATTGCTGAGTCATTACACAATTCCAATGGTCAAATTAAATGTATTTGATCCCTGGATTAATTTGATCCCAGATTTCTGACAGTGGGCAAGAGATTACTAAATTAAATCCTAAAAAAATCACTGGTCTATCAATTCAAATCAAATCAAAATGATGTAGAACCCTTCTGCAAGAAAAGAGAAAAACACTGGTGCTGGTGCCACACAGTCCACAAAAACAGACTGATCACAACCTTGGGAAACGTAATGAGGTATCAACAAAATCATAGCCTCTGACATTGTTTGAGATGAAACGCTGAGGCAAAATATGTGCACATTTAAAGCTTACAGGATCTGTGTTTTTCCATTATGTAAATAATTTAATGGTGGGGCTCTTAAATCCGACTTGAGCTGGCTACAAAGCAGGGGGGCATTTTCATGCAGGAAGCCATGTGATTCATTATACTGGTTTTATGACACTACGGTTTGCATCCTGTCTTCCAGGTGTGTTTTCCGACACCACAGACCATGAATGAAATACTGTTTGCTAAATCTCTGATAACAGTTTCCTCCCATTGTGGAAGACGACTGAAAAATCTTGCTAAACCTGTATAATCACAAACAAAACTATAATGACAGAAAGCAATTTTATACTGCACTGGCATAAATCTTAAGGCATGTTAGCTCACAGCATGCAAAGTCTAAATTGAAAATGAAAGATAAAACTGGAAATGAACCAGCAATCACCAAATATACACAATTTGTCCTAAAAAGCAGACAAACATGTTTCCTTTGACTGATCACCTTTTCCTTTGAAAACAGCATATTCAAACAGACTATGCAGTGATTGTGGGTGAGAAATGGCTTTGCATAAGTAATGAGGAAGAATAAAAGGCTGTCCTACATCGACGCCAGAGATTACACTGCTGGCTGCTGTTTCTATAAAAAGCTTCACTGCAGGGAGTATGAGTGGCACAAACACACATCCAAACACACACCCCCTGCAAACACACACACGCACAAACACAAAAACAAGGGGGAATATTTATAGGGAAGTAGGTTCTAGCATCACAAGAACTTTAACGATCAGTGTCTGGTTGACTCCAGTCATCCAATCACAGATCTGTGACTGTTGCAAGCCTTGGCAGACAAACCTTGTGAAATGCTGGAAAGATTATTGGTAGCTCCAAGCCAACTTAAAATGCCTTCTATATTTCCTGTTCTCCTATTTTCAACTTCTTAGACTTCTTTCCTTCTAGTCAAAGCAAATAACTCCTGAATTAGCCTGACATCGAGTGGCACAGGGACACGATGTAGACCTACGTAACCCTAGATACAGGGGCCTAACACATGCTGGCCTGTACCTTTAAGAGTTGCTCTTAGCTGCCACATATTCAGAAGGGAAAGTCCCTGAGCAGGCTGACTGAAGTCGATGTGATTTTCCACTCCCTCCTGACTGCTCTGCTTTAACACACTAGCTAATTCCAAACCATGTCCCCACTCTAAAAAGACATTTCATTCTCACCCTCTTCACAGCTGTTTTCAGCTATGAACTCCAGGAAAAGTCTGCAGTTTGTGTTCACATATGACAAATTGTCTGGGTAGAACACATTCCCAAGTGCAGTTCTCTGGATGAGCCAGGTGAGAGGGTGGTACCTCTAATATGTAGAAGGAAGGACTCTCACTGTGGAGAATCCAGCATTTGTCCCGCTGCTTCTCAAACAAGCTGATGCAGACATAATGTGGAGTTTGATGAGCTGGCAGAAAAAAGTCCAAAGAATGTCCAGATCAACTTCTGCAGACATTTGCTGTAAAACATATAGCCCCTGTGGGGAAAACTGTATGAAAGCAGCTAATTATTCTTATTATAGAATTGTGTGCTATAATTATTACTTTTTACTGACTCATACTCAAAGTCCTGAAGACATTGTTACTATGATATACAATATATGTATGTTTAATGCATCAATTCCTTTATTTATGTTATCTTGAAAAAGCCTCTCAACAGTGAAACTACATGCATGCAACGAGTAGACATTTTAGTCATCATATACACAGTTGTGTTGAAGATATTCTTGGAATTCGTTTTAACCAGCCAGTGGTTGAAGCACTAATGTCTTTTCCGGATTCCAGAGCTCTTCTGACATTGTCAGAAGAGCAAGTTATAACATCACCATGTTATAGCTTGAAAAGCTACAGCAATTTGTAAAGGGCTTTAATTAGCTGAAATTAGAAACTAACAATGTTACAGTGGTTACGTTAGCATCTTTTACTTTTGTCTCCATTTAAATCTATTGTTTAGATGATGAAATTAATTAAATAATATTGAGCACTGTCCAAAGTTTAAAAAAGTAATGATTGCTTCAACCATAAATGCTAACTGCTGGAAGATGAACGTGCACTGCAGTGTCGTACCGGAAATAGCTCACTGCTAGCAAACAATAGTTAGCAAATTCCCAATAACGCTGATCGAAGCTAAAGCCATTAAAACTTGCGTTCAGCCATTAGACCCCAGAGTAAATGCTGATTAAACATATCCACACAGTTGAAAAGCCAGTTTAAACCTGGGATTTATCTGGGGTTATTTTAGCATGGAGTTCACAGCACTAGCAACTCTTAATGTGGAAAACATGAACACAAACCCCTGAACCTTCTTTAGCCGTCTACTGAATCCATTTCTGTCACAACCTGGGCCCCACTGGATGTGTGTGCAGTGTGTGACAGCTTTGTCGCTGCTCTGCTGCGTCAATCTGTTGTTCACACAGGGGGTATGTTGTCTGCTGTGGAGCTGCTGCTATGTTTTCATAGTGTGTGCCTTTGAAATTGCCACAATGAAGCTTTCTGAAAAACTGCTGCATAATATTCAGTTTTTCAAATAGAGACTCTAATCAAGCAAATGCACTTTCATATCGGGCGTCATAATGCCTAAGTGCTTAAGTAGTAGTATTTACATCAGTCACCTCTGGCACCATTAGTTGTTTGTGATCAACAATGTTTGATCTTTATGTTGCCAAAAGCAGTCAGAAAGCTTTATGAGCATGCGAACATGGTTTGACCAGCAATCGCAGTATTTCTGCTAGGTGATAATGAGTGGCCAAATTGTGTCAAAAGTTGTCGTTTTTACCACAGCCCACTCACTGGGTTGCCAATGCAGTAGTCTGAAATTAATGAGGAGGCCGTGGTTTGTGATGCAATGCTACTGCTGGTGTGAAGATGACACTTTCCCTAGAGCCCCTCTTAAAAACTGTCACATGCATACCTCTGAGAACATCCAAGTTATCCTGGAAGGCTCTATGAACTCAGAAAAATGACACACTGGCCTCATTTGTCTGAACTACACTTTGAGTCTAAAGCTTTAAATGAGAACAGCCTTCTTTTTCCAGTCAACAACACAGTGTGGCCTCCATTACAGTGACCCGGGAACAAGAACTTAAATAACACAAGCACTACAAAACTTTATAAAGACGCCTTCAATATCATCGGTATGAAAGTAATTTTCCTCAATACATACAAAGAAGGAAATATAAGAAAAGCATCACCATCAACAGGTGTAACATTAGAGTGCTGTTAAAATAGACAGTGGGATGAATCACAATCTCTTTACAGCCACCAGTCTGGCTGTAAAGACAGGAAAGAGCTGAGTGGTGAAAATGCATGTACTGGTCAAAGGGGTGCTTAGATCCTTTGTGGCAACTATACTGCCCCACAGCATGCTGAGGGAAAAACAAAGTAAGGATTGGAGAGCAGGGGTGTGGGCCCCAGCTGACGGACCTCTTCTCTTTGGTCTTTAGGTATGCCTTTGCTTTTCATTCACATCCCACTTGCACAGGCGCAGAGGCCCGTCTCCCCACAGTCCTCCCCCTCCCCCCTTCCTGTTGTTGCATTTCAATGTAAATGGGTGGATGAATGGCTGCAGCTGGCCCATCAAAAGGCCAGCCCTGCTGAAGGACCTTGGTGATTGAGATTCAGCCAGGCCATACCATCCCTACCCTCCCCCACCCGACACTTTGTGACAACACCCTCACCCCCGTCTCAGCTTAAAGCTTATGTCCAACATGAAGAGGACGGCTGAGTACATGACGGCTTAAAGAAAACTGATACAGCCGTTTGTCTGCAAGCACACCAGCAGTCGGCATGAAGTAATTTCTCAATGTGACAATAAATCCCAGACATGTTTTATTGACATCAGAGTGACAAAGGTCTGTTACGGACAAGAATGAAAACTAGTTCAATGTTTACAGTGACAGAAACAAAAAAAGTCAAAACTGATTTCACATAGATGACATCCAGCGTCCATTTCAAATCATCTGTTAAGATGTCACGTTGGAAGAGGAGCTCATAATGCAATCATGAAAAGTCAGGGATAACAAATCAAGAACAATATTATTTCAGTTCTGCAAGACCTGTAACACTAGAAGGGACAAAGTACGACTTCTGTTTTGGTGATGAAAATCAAGTGCAGTATACTGACAATCAGGTCCTGCAGGAAACTGACTGCCAGATCTGAAGTGGGATTGATACAATCGGTATTTACTCCCAGGACAAATGCTACAGATGAGCTTCTACTGATTTATTTTGGCAGTCTGGTTGTGGACTATGCACCTTTTCCTGCATGACATGATGACAAGCACTGTTAAAGCAGTAAATAAAAAATTGTTCCGCTGTTGCTGGGTTTATAGAGTTGCGTGCTGAATGTTTACAGTGTCTCTTTCATGACGTCAAACTCAAGTCACCAGAGGAAAAAGACAGAAAGACTAACTTCTCTGCTGGCAATAAATACTTAACTGATGTGTGATCAGTAGGTAAAGGGTATGCAGGTTCCTAAAGCAGACTAAAGCAGACTAAAGCCAGATGTTAATGGGTGTTGGTGTGGGTTTACTGACTGATAGAAAAGTGGCTTAAAAAAACAGATAGGTAGAGAAGCTAAGAGAAATCTAGATAAGCAACTCTGTATTGCCCTTTTCCTGGTGTATAGACTAGACTGATTAGACCACAGCAGCCTAGCCCAGAGGGACACATTACACAAATTAGCCAGGTCATTAGGTCCCAGACCTGATCAACTAGCCCTCATTTCAAATGTATACATTTGACATGTGTCATGTATGTATGGCTAATACATCATCCCATGCAACTTCCTGCACATGCAATTTAAACTCCAGCTCTTTGACCTAAAAGCTGCAGAGTGCAATGTTTGGTAATTTTTGTTTACTTTATTCTGCCTCCGCTTAGTCTTAGTGAACATAAACAATATACCGTTATTTGTAAGCTGCATCCTTCATCTGTAAAGCAATACTTTCTGAGAGCTTGACTGAGAGAGCAGTTGTTTGTATACACCAGCAACACAGTCATACTGCTGAATTACTGTTTTGTTTAAGAGGAATTAACTTCTAAAACCTTTCGTGGACACTTCTAAGTGTTTTCAGTCATACTTCAACCTGTTTGAAGCCATCTCACTCAGCGAGAGTCATTTGTATGCAACCGAAATTTGTTTATATGAAAAAGTTACTCACTATAATTTTAAGATTGACAAGTGCCCTACAACCACAACAATGTCTTAGTTGTTATTTTTACGCCTGACTTCTATTCTACTCTGACATTCATGTGACAAAAGAAAAGAAAAACGTGTTAAAAAGCTTGTCTTTCTTGTCTTCTCAGCGATGAATGCAGAAACTGAGACTTTTGGAAACATGGTCCCCAGGGTGGGTCTTATCACTCACTACATGACTTTTAGCTGTGAATGCAAAGCAACACAAACACTTAGACACGGTGCGTCTCATAGTTAGTCCAAGCAAAGACATTGCTAGTGCCATTTTACTGTTCTTTATTTCAATGAAGCAACCAAATGCAAATAGGCTATTTGCCTTGTGTTTACAACAGCATGACTGTGTAACTAGTTATAGGGATTATTTGTGATACAGAGCTATAAAACTAATGTAAATTAAGCCAAATCAGTATCCCTAGCGAGAAGGACATGGCCATTTGCCTGACAGTAGCTGCTTTCAGACATGTAGTGGACTACTGACATTTTCCAGAGATTGTCTGGAGGGTTTGGGATGTAAGAACGCAAAATTCCGCAGTAGTAGCTTCGGACATTCTGTAGATCATCTGCTGCCACCTCCCTAGTTGATTGTCTGGATAGTGATATGGTGAATCCATAGCAGGACAAAATTCACAGCATGCATGTGTGTCCTGCATATTTAAGCCAATATGTAACTTCTCACCTGATGCCCCTGCTGTTGTGAACATGTCACCCACTGTGTTCTTCATGTACAAATGGTCAACTCCAAAGAATGCCTTGACCTAATTTTTTTAGAGTTCATGTCTGAAAACAGTAAGTGTTACCTAGTTTGGTTCTCTCAAAAAGGGCAGATGGGTCTGCCATTTTTAGACTTGTCTAGTCTAGGATCATTGGTTTTATGTCGTGAAAACTCATTTAATTTTGAAATTCCCATTTCCCATCTGGTCTACAGGGTGTCATGAGTAATATAATGTCCGTCATTTGTTTGCAAAGTACCACACAATGCCTTATTGTCAAATTTAATCATTTATAAACAATATGAATGTGACAAAACCAATAAATGCTTATCCAGGGGTTTCCATCACCGTATCAATGTCTGATGCTACAAACACGATTATACTGTATAGAGTTGCCTGTGTTCACAGAGTTGTTTTTGTAGTTACGTCCACGTCCTTATGATGCCTGCGGTCTGCTTTTCCTCAGAGCTGGTATTATCACATCAAAAAAAAAACATGTGTAAATATTGAACATAATAACCTTCCTTTGAATCGTTTTGATTCCTTTGAATTTGAAACATTTTCCAATTTTATCTCAATAACCCTGTCCCAGTGGGCAAGTGAATAACATAGTGAAGGCAAGGCCAGTGCACCACGCAAGCACTAGTAACAGCCTGAAAAGTTTAAGAAAAAAAGAGTCGTCTAATTTAGCTGGTGGTGTAAACAGCAATTGAAATACTGCTTTTTGGGTTCGCAGAGTGAGAAAAATCACATGTAACTTACTAAAGGCAGAGCCTGTTTGAAGTAATTCAAAATTAAAATCAAAATCTCATTATGAAGCAATGGTAATTATATTGCACCCTTTTGGCCAACATGGATGTTCCCAATCAGACTGCAGACTACGGTCAGGCTCAACAACTAATCGCTAGATATAAATCTTAAAACTATTGCAACTTCCCACTTTTAGTGGTTTTTCAGAATCTTCAAATGTATAATTGCCTCATTGCAATTATTTTACCAGCAGGCTCTGAAAACATGAATCAACAACGCAAACTAGCCACACTATTTGTCAGCTCATAACATATTTTTAAAAATGGCAATACATAGGACACCCCCAGGAGTCTACTTCAGTGTAAAACTAGTTTTGAAATTCTCTGCACGCCTTTAAACTATACAGTATATTGGTACCTATATCTTACAAATAATAGCGCAATAGCTGCTAGCAGAAAGATCAAAAACCAAGTCTGTAAAAGCACATTTCTGGAGAAGCAGAAGCGTGGCTAAACAGGGAACGTTTCCCTTTGATATGGAAAGAAGTGGGGGAAGAGAAAATATTATCAAGAGTGGTGTGGTGGAAGGCATGCATGTAACCACAGCCTAACATGAGTTAGAGATGCCGTCAACCATCAGGACCTCCTGAAACCCAAAATGAGGCTCTGCAGTCCCTGAGGGAAACAGCAGGACTTGGGGGCCGCCATTTTGTTCCATTTCGCTTTGAGGATAGCGGAGGGGGCAAAGGACTAGGCTGTATTTCAAAGGGCTTTATATGCCATTTGAGTATCTGCTGGGATTGTGCTGGTAGAACCACAGCTTTAAAATATTCAGTAAAACTGAACACAGAAGAAGAGAGGGAAGCGAGGGAGAAACCGAGTCAGGGACAGAGACGGGGAGGCAGAGACAGAGAGAGAGGCAAGAAACAGGAGTAGCCATGCTTGTTTACCTAAAAGGACCACACTCTCAGCACAGGAGGGGGAGGGGAGAGCTTGCATACAGAGAGGGCAGGCAGAGTGGGTGCTGAAGTTGCAGTTAAAAGGCTTCTTTCCCTCTTGGTGCAAGCCATTGACTTCTACCATTTCAACCTAAAGGAGATTTCTCAATAACAATTACGGGAGAAATTGCTCAATGGTTTATGTACTGTCAGCCACCTACGCATTTCATCATTACATAACACATCTTACAGGAGGGCCTCAAACCAGGAAAAAGTAAGGTCCATTCTTTTCCCTGAACAACAGATTGAACAACAACCAAATTGTTGCATTACTGAACTTTCTGAGTCAAAGAATTACTGTGCATTGTACAATACTAGGGATGGGCACAGATATTCAATCATTTGTTTTTTATTATAAAAAGTTGATCAGTTACAACATCCATGAACCTTCTCTGTGGTCTTCCCCATTTCCTCCTGCCCGGTAGCTCCACCTTCAACATCCATTGTCCACTATAATCACTGTACATACTCTGCACACGACCAAACAACAATACAACAGCAATGCAAAACTGAAAAGAGGTTTCTTGAAGCTCTCCTTAAAGACCAATACACTATAGATCCCACAGAAGCAACGAAATCCGCTCGGGGCTTTAAATGCGTCATGTTATCTACTCTTCTAAGCTCGCCATGCGCAGAGTTTAGAATCAAATAGTATTTATGCTTGAAAAGTCCATCTCTACACGGCATGCTGTCTTGTCCTGTACAGCAGTTCAAATCCAATTAAAACCTGTTTCATAACAGATTTGATGGGTAACGTAAAGTGTCTTGTATCTGAAAGTGATTACCCTTCCCACCAGTACCCATGCACACAAAAGGTGTTTGTTGTCTTGGGTCAATCAAAAAGATTAAAACACAAATCGCTTTCTTCAACTAACACTTAGGAGCAAAACTTCATCTTTGGCTAACTGACATTTTATCGTAATGATTATCTGTATTTATCATGGTAACATTTTTGGCCACACGACCCAGCCCGTAAGCCACATTTTTAGGTGTTGTATTTCTGGATTTCCTTCTTCCTCTTCTTGATCTGATAAACCACTGTTGTGTTCCTGTTTGGGTTTCAGCCACCATCACCCCCATCCTGGTCCTTGATTGGCTTGGGTGGCTTGGTTCGGCACAGACTGGGATCTCTTCCTAATGTGTCGCAGACCCTGATCTGTGACACATTGGGAAGGCGTCAGTGGGTCTCAGCGGACTGTGTCTTTGAATATTTCACACTTAGCAACTGCCAACCACGAGCCAATCAGGGCCAATTAGCAACAACTTGCAAAAACTCATCAGCGAGTGGATTATCTGACTGGAAATCTTGTAGTACTGTGAACTTGGATTAAATTGTAAGGACAGCAAAAACGTTGCAGGCCATCACAGACTTTGAATGTTGTGGCCCTATATGAGAATAAAATAAACTGCTTTTAAGTAAACATGCAGAGTCAGGTTTCGAAGCTTAAGTACCACTGCAGTGCTCACCATCTTTTACATCTTCCCTCATTTGTCATCCTTGACATGCTTTTCTCTGTTTTGATAATTCTGTTATTATTTGGGTTGTGGGTCTCAAAACCAACATCTGAGTAAAAAAAAGTTAAACAATTCCAATGGGACTTGGTCATAATGATAATCAGCTCAATTCTACGAAAGGCCCCTTACTGTCGAGTCACCATGAAACACAGAAATCCAGTGCCCTGTTCTGTCACTTTTCATACAGTGTTTTTGCATGTTGTATTAATGCTGTTGTATCTGCTTTTAACATAAACCACTAACCAAATTATAAAAACACATGTTGGGATCTCCAAGATAGGCAGCAGGTGTAGAAGAGCAGAAGGAATAGCTGGCTGCCTTTGAATTATAAACAAAAAATCTACAACCTCAGCTCACTGACCTTTCTGGTGCCAACAAAACTCAATTTCCTGTTGCAAAAGGTGGATATGCCATAATTCTATGATATAAATACAATTCTATGAGCAACAGGCCACTCAGATTGCATCACTTCTGTCTTAAGACAGTCTTAGCACTAGTAAATGGAAACAGAAAATAGAAGTGCACACTACACTGCAGTCCTACAAAAATATAGATAGAGTATCACAGGGAGAATGGTGTTTGGTACTGCACAAGACAAAAAACAAAGAATTCAGCACAAAACTTATTTATGTTTACATCCCAAACATTGCGATATCTATGAGTAAAAGAATGAAGCATTGGAAAACCATATGAATTAGGGTTTTAACTATAGCACAGAGAACCTACACAAGCTCAAGGGAGACAGAGATATGCATCACTGCCTCTGCAGTATAGTCAACATGAACGCCCCAACAAACTAAAACACTCTCTGTATCTTGGTGGAAAACACCACCAGCGGCACTGCAGTGTTTTCCTCAGCATTGGTACTGCACCAAAGTAGAGAGGTTCTCATCCACATCCTGTTTCCCTCTCCAACAGATCCACAATCCACGAAAGCTGTGTCTCTCCTTTATATGTTATTTGCCACAGAAAACACAGATACTCCACTGAACCAGCTTAGATAATAATCATAGACAGTTATCCCTTCATATAACCTACAATTGGTCAACTATTTACCAACACACTGATGAGTTCATATAGCTTGTGTGCATTCCCATACCCAGGCTGATAAATGGTACTAAAAAGCATGTACGTGTATTTTACTCATTGAAGTTTTTGCAATCTTGTTACTTGAACTCGTGGCACATCCATTTTGCTTTTGGCTGCAACAGTCCAGCAGATGGATAAGACTAGTGCTTCATGACAGCAAATTAAGACGGTGTGTACACCCAACAGGATAAGCACATGGACTAGTATTATGTCAGGCCACCTGCAAAATAACTACTGCCACTGTGACGGTCAAAAACAGGTCAACATTTGGATGTTATTAGTGCTCTCCTCTGGGAACTGCAGCGATAATTGGAGCGTGAGATATTGAGAATGGCTCATAATGATGACCCTGAGAGAAGCACATTTGTATAAAAATTGCATCAAACACAAGCCCTCCAATACACAAGGAATTGACTGCCGGGTTGTTCTGGTAGCTCACGTACACATGCATTCACGATTTAGGAGGGTTTGCAACACAAGATTACTCAAAGTAGTACCGTTTAGAGTAAAAATGTCAACACTCGATTAGTTTCATCACACACACACACACACACACACACACAGGAACTCATTTTTACTAGAATTTTTACTTAAATTCACCATTACAATTATAATTGGTTTACGTGACTATAATGTGCAAAAGTCTTCCGAGTACTACACTTCAGCATTTTCAAATTGAACCAAGCAACGAAATTGTTTAAATTACTAAATATATCCAAATACATAAAAGCCAATTAATACCGTATGTATTTACAAATCCTCATTACATATATACAGTGAGATGGCCCGTGTCCGAACCACAGTGGAAACCACGGGGGTGGAATAGTCGGTTTGTTGTTGTTCCCATGTTAGCTTTGAACGTGCGAACGAAGTGGGACTTACCTCTGTTGATTTCCACAAATAATTAAATGAAACTGAAACGGTTAGTCTACGCCGCGGTGTTTTCGGCCGATACTGGATGGTCCCATTTGTTGACGTCGGTTTCAGAAAAGACTGGCCCGGACACATCCGCATAAAGTCGCGACGACCATGGCAGCTCAACAGCAGCTCCGAGGAGTCGAGGCTAGCGCTAGCTTGTTGCGACCGTACAGACCAACAAACAGACGTCCAAAAGAAAAAAGAATAAAATATCCACGAAAAGTCGTCTACAGCGTAGCCTTTTCACCTGCACCGCAAACTAGGAACATTAAAAAGTCCATATGCACGACGTTAGGCTTGCTTCGGTGGACGTATGTCATCAAACGATAATATTTTGTTTCTGTTTAATCCTCTCCGCCAACCCATTCGAGCGGTTTTCGAACGGCCTTTGACTTCGTTGTGTGGACATACGGAACGGAAATGCTTCAAGATAAAACGAGCGTTGTGATTGGCTCCAGTGTTGTGGGCGGATACTGTTTCGGCGCACAGTGATACTGACGCCATTTTGGATCCACACAGCAGTCCGTTTCCGCTTGAGGACAAGCTCAAGCGTGGCTCCAACATGGCTGACCGCGATTCGCAGTTTCAAACGCAATAGACCACACTCCATTATATGGTTGGAGACCAAGAAAAGGAAATGGAGTACAAACATTAAGTGTGCTTGTTTTGTGCACCCATATACTCCGCAAACCATATCAACATACTGTAATGTGTTTCTTTGTTGGTTATTTGTAATATATTTAGACATGTATTTGGTTATTTTAACGTTCACAGCAACACCTAGTTTGAACACACGTCCACTATTAGTATAAACTAAGACCTTTATAAAATATTATATTTACTGTATACACTGGCCAATTCACATATTACTCATCATAAACTTACATCGAATACTATTGACCATACATGTAGGTTATTATAGAACTGGGGTCTTTGTTTACCTTGGAGGGGGTTATACATCAAATGCGCTGCATAACATAGTCCGCTCGAAAGCGGAGTATGCCGGTGGAGCAATTGAAGCACCCACTGTCCAAACGAAACGCGAGATGATGAAACGAAGGATCTCATTGGCTCAAACGTCATATACTTTCATTGGATAGCTCAAGATGTCAGTCAAACTAACCTGTACACGTAGCGTTTCACCAGGTTACCGCTTTTATTATTAACATGAGAGAGGTGATTCAGAGACTTTAACTCTGTCATTGTTTGCGCTTAGTTTCAAAAGACTGTCTACTGATGTCACTGGACTTGACATCATTAACATTTACTTATTCATGTCGTTATTTGCAATTAAAACCCTAACCTCAAAATATGTCACATGTTTTCACAAGTTGGATTGAACAACTATCAGCAAAAAAAAAATTGCACTCAGGGAAGATTGCGCCCTACAATTTATCTAACAGTGCCCTCTGCTGGTGTACCACTGTACACGTCTGAAATATTTTTAAAATTAAAATCCGTTCACGTCAAGTACTTGTTTGTACCGTTAAGTTAACAATATTAAACTCAACCTCATTAAATACACTTTTCATGATATGAAGCTTCATAAATGTGTTGAATGCGCAGTGACTGTTTGTCACCTGGTGTATTATGCGTCACACACTCTCGAAGTTAGCCTTACATATTTAGCATTATTAATTAGCAATACAAATCTTCTAAATGTAGATTCAAGTTTTGCAGCACAAGTATTTTTAACAGACCACAGCGTCCGAAAGTTTCAGCGGAAACTCCTAACACTGCGCAAATATCTGCGCAGCTAGTAGGCTCTCCAAGAACATCCGGTTCAAAGTTCAAAACAAAGATGTTTTTGTAATGCAACGAGATGTCTTTAAATGCAGCATTCAAAAGAGAACTGTGGTCTTTGCAATTGAGAAAACTAAGCAATTACGATATGATTTAGTTTAGGGTGAATTCGTGGTGATTTCTTGTTTCTTTTCCGTGGTAATTAGTATATATTTGTATTCTTCTTCTCTTTGCTGACATCTTTGTCCAGCTTCCCGATTGAATAACTGCAAGCTAGCTGTAAGCGGAGGTAGAAGTAAACAAACCACTTTTCAGCCGAAAAGAACATTAATAACTATGCTGTTACAGTTGCCCGTTTGCTGTCAGTGACAATCGGCACCATGTCAGCGTTGTTGTTACATCACCGTGCTGGCCTGTGTAGAAAATACAGTACCCGTTTACTGTGGACGCTGTCGAGACGAACTGTACTGGCAAACAAACCGGTACTCAACTTAAAGAACGTGCTGTCCAGATGCGTCAATGTCAGAAAGACATTTCTTTCAGAATCACAGCGGACAAGTCAACCTCAAAAACTCATCCAGGTGAGACCAAAATAATTCATTGAGCTAACACGAAAACCCATTGTTTTTACATGTTCAGTTCTCTATTTATTGTGAATACAGCGTGTGATCAGTGTAATCATACGCCTGTATGTTTTAATGAGACCATGTACCTAAACTGTACATGTTGTATTTATAAGAATCAAGCTCTTTAAACCACTGTGGTAGTTGTAACTTGAGGTAGACCAATAAATCTGGCTGATATTTGCCATTTGGCAACAAGTTTTATACACTGTTTTGTTCCTAGAAACTTGTTAAGTGTATTTACACTTCTCTTCCATCCAAATTTTCTTGTATTTATTCATTACCTTACCTCTGTCATCGTTCATAGAAAAATCCTTGTGTTTTACTTCTTATTTGTATTGTTTTATTAATGTTTTGTCACAGCACAACAACATGTGTGGTATCATTGCTGTTATTCCCATTTTAGAGCCTTCTCCACAGGCCCCTGAGTCCCAGTTTTGTGGGAATTAGCAAAGAATTAATCAGGAGCAACCTACTGAGGAATCCTGTTAGTTTGGTAAATCTGTTAGGTAAGCAATCAAAAAAAAAACAGCAATAATATGATTATTTGTGTTGTGTTCTGACAAAGTGGCTTGCTGATTTCAGGGGCAACAAACTTCTTCAGTACCTCTCAGTCGAAGCAAGAGAAAAATAAAAGTAACAGACCAAAGGGAAAAAGTCCAGAGGAAGATGAAGGTAAGTTAAATTGCTTTTAAACAACTTTCTTCTTCATTCAGATATTATTTAGTTCACGTCTATAATTTGTTTCACCGTTCAGATGAGAAGAAGCGCCGCGAGCAGGAGGACCAAATGTACCGAGAGCGCCTGCGGACCCTCTTCATCATCGCACTCGTCATGAGCCTGCTGAACGCCATCAACACCAGCGGTGGCAACATCTCATGGAATGACTTTGTTCATGAGATGCTGGCCAAGGGAGAGGTGTCACGTGTGCAAGTTGTTCCTGAGAGCGACATTGTAGAAATCTACCTTCACCCTGGGGCAGTAATCTTTGGAAGACCTGTAAGTTGTTGAGCAGGAGTAATTCATAAAGTAAAAACGCAAGTGTCATCAGCAGTTTCAAAGCAGATTTAAATGGTGACCTCTCATTTTCTTGTCACTTTGCAGAGGCTGGCGCTCATGTACAGAATGCAGGTGGCCAACATTGACAAATTTGAGGAGAAGCTTCGAGCTGCTGAAGAAGAGCTGAATATCAACGCGAAGGACAGGATACCGGTGTCTTACAAACGCAGTGGATTCTTTGGAAAGTAAGGAAATGATCTTACTTTTTAATTGATTTATTATAACCTGGAAAGTTATGAACAGTTGTATTTATATTACCTTAGAACAAGTCCGTTATATTACAGAGGGAGTGGAGTCTGTCATGTTTGTACAGTAGCCTAGAAAGGACAAATCAAACACTGGCTCTAGGAAGGGTGTATATGACTGATGCAATATTCGTTCTCTTTGCAGTGCAATCTACTCTCTGGGAATGGCTGCTATCGGCGTGGCTATTCTCTGGTATATCTTTCGTCTAGCGGGCATGGGCGGCAGAGAAGGCGGCTTCAGTGCTTTTGTGAGTGACGTCACATGAGTTCTTTTCCATGTGTACATTTTTTTTTTCGAGTTCCGCTTTCTGCATATTAATTTGCACGCTTCTACAAACCCAACAGAATCAGCTGAAGATGGCCAAGTTCACCATAGTGGACGGCAAGTCGGGCAAAGGTGTGAGTTTCAAAGACGTGGCGGGACTGCACGAAGCGAAAACTGAAGTGATGGAGTTTGTTGACTACCTCAAGGTAAGAAACCAGACTCGGAACCATTTATGTCACTTGTGTTTAGTACATAATGTATGTACTGAGTAGTGCGGTGAGGGAACGTCACCAGGCGACACAAGATCTAAATACAGCTATGCCCAGAAACACAGAGAGACATTTGTTCAAAGTTAAAAGATACACTGTACAGTTTTAAACACTAAAGTCTCTTTCTTACCCACATTGGTGTCGTGTGTCGTCAGAGTCCAGAACGCTACCTCCAGCTGGGAGCCAAGGTTCCTAAGGGTGCGCTGCTGCTGGGGCCTCCAGGCTGTGGGAAGACGCTGCTCGCCAAAGCTGTCGCTACTGAGGCTCAGGTTCCCTTTCTGGCAATGGCTGGCTCTGAGTTTGTAGAGGTCATTGGAGGTATGTCAAGAATTAGAAAACTTTAATTTATCATATACGAGCTTAAGAGAGGTGAAATAAGGAAACCAAATCCCAAATTCTTTTGTTTCCGCTCATAAAACTACTTTACCTAATTCATCGGAGTGATGTTGTGTTTGTGTTCAGGCCTCGGTGCTGCGAGGGTCAGGAGTCTGTTCAAAGAGGCTCGCGCGCGCGCACCCTGCATCGTCTACATCGACGAGATCGACGCCGTCGGAAAGAAGCGCTCCACCAACATGTCGGGCTTCTCCAACACCGAGGAGGAGCAGACCCTCAACCAGCTGCTGGTGGAGATGGACGGTGAGTAGAGAGCACTTTGCCGTTGACAGAGTATAGAGTATAGAGTATAGAGAGGCGTATAAATAATGGTCTTCTTTTACAGGCATGGGAACGACGGACCACGTCATTATGCTCGCCTCCACCAACCGAGCAGATATCTTGGACAATGCTCTAATGAGACCAGGTAGACTGGATAGACACATCTTCATAGATATGCCCACACTGCAGGTAATGTGAATTATCTATCTATCTATCTATCTATCTATTATATATCTATTTATTCTAGTTAACTAACTAGCCAACATCTTTTTTTATATATATATTTATGCTAGTTAACCAACTAGCCAACATCCTTTTATATATCTCTTTATGCTAGTTAACCAACTAGCCAACATCTTTTTATATATCTCTTTATGCTAGTTAACCAACTAGCCAACATCTTTTTATATATCTCTTTATGCTAGTTAACTAACTAGCCAACATCTTTTTATATATTCCTTTATGCTAGTTAACCAACTAGCCAACATCTTTTTTATATATCTCTTTATGGTAGTTAACCAACTAGCCAACATCTTTTTATATATCTCTTAATGCTAGTTGACTAACTAGCCAACATCTTTTTATATATCTCTTTATGCTAGTTAACTAACTAGCCAACATCTTTTTATATGTCTCTTTATGCTAGTTAACCAACGAGCCAACATCTTTTTATATATCTCTTTATGCTAGTTAACTAACTAGCCAACATATTTTTATATGTCTCTTTATGCTAGTTAACTAGCCAACATCTTTTTTATCTATCTCTTTATGCTAGTTAACTAGCCAACATCTTTTTATATATATCTTTATGCTAGTTAACTAGCCAACATCATTTTTTATCTATCTCTTTATGCTAGTTAACTAGCCAACATCTTTTTATATATCTCTTTATGCTAGTTAACTAACTAGCCAACATCTTTTTATGTCTCTTTATGCTAGTTAACTAACTAGCCAACAACTTTTTTATGTCTCTTTATGCTAGTTAACTAGCCAACATCTTTTTTATCTATCTATCTATCTATCTATCTCTCTATCTCTCTATCTCTCTATGCTAGTTAAGTAACTAGCCAACACCCTGCTATCTATCTCTTTATGGTAGTTAAGTAACTAGCCAACATAAGTAACTAGCCAACATAAGTAACTAGCCAACATCTTGCTATCTCTTTATTCTTAAAAAAATGATTTAGCTTTATTAAGCATTAGCTGTTGTTGTTTTTTTCCCTCATTGTCTTTCAGGAGAGGAAGGAAATCTTCGAGCAGCATCTGAAGATCCTGAAGTTGACCGAGCCGGCTAATTTCTACTCTCTGCGTCTGGCTGAGCTCACCCCAGGCTTCAGTGGTACAAAAATGACACCTGTTTACGTCTGTGATCGATAAATACACAACATCTCTGTACATCACGACGCGGCAATCGTGACGTCTCCGCCACCGACTCATTTTGTGTCTCTGCAGGCGCAGACATCGCAAACATCTGCAACGAAGCTGCTCTGCACGCGGCCAGAGAGGGACACAAGTCCATCCACACCTTTAACTTTGAATATGCAGTGGAGAGAGTCATAGCAGGTACAAACACTGAATACAAACACAAACAACAAGTCTCAATTGCTGCTATGGAAACGTCTGACGTGTGTGTGTGTGTGTGTGTGTGTCCTCAGGGAGTGTAAAGAAGAGTAAGATCCTGTCTAAAGAGGAGCAAAGAGTTGTTGCCTTCCATGAGTCTGGACATGCTCTTGTGGGATGGCTGCTTGAGCACACGGACACTGTCATGAAGGTAATATCTTGTCAGTAAATGATCATTTCTCCACTTCCTCCAAGGGATTTGGATTTTTTTGAAATGTTCTAGGGTTGTAAGTTATGTCCAGAGGAAGAAATGATTAGATTTTGGTGTTGATATGGACCCAGATTCAGACACAGCAGGAAACAAAGCAGCTTGAGCAGAGCTTTCTGTGAGCTTCTCAGATGCTTAAGGTTGCAGGCTTTCATACGTTTGACCAAACTACAGCAAAACTCGAGCGCATCTTTGTAACAAGGTCAGAACGACTGCAATTTATGTTAAAATATTGACGTTCTGATAAATCATCACTATTGAAACACCTGTCAATCTACGGAAAACTCTGTGGTCTCTGTGGTCACAACATGCACACACAGTCTCACCAATTGAAAACAATACCAGCTGGTATGAATTTAAGGACTTACAGAAAGTTTTTTTAAAGATAGTAGTTGACCGATTTGCTTATGTTTGTCAGGTGTCGATTGCCCCGCGGACCAACGCAGCTCTGGGATTTGCCCAGATTCTGCCTCGTGACCAGTACCTGTTCACCAAGGAGCAGCTGTTTGAGCGGATGTGTATGGCTCTGGGAGGACGAGCGTCTGAAGCCATCACCTTTAACAAAGTCACGACAGGTACGTCTGCCTGACATCCACCGTGATCACAGTCTGGATTATCAAAAAAAATCAATACTCGGATATGAATCAATGCTAAAAATAAGTATCGCATTTGATATAGGCTTTGTGAATTGTATATCGCATTTAACTTTTTTATCTGTCTGATATCCGATCCAGTGATTTTGACCAATATGGACCGATACTGATTCCCATCCCTAATATCATTGCAGTCAAGTGTCGAATGATGACTCACGAGCAAGTCATTTGTAAAATAATTAAAGTGTTAAACTGAATTTAACAGCTGTAATTGAACTCTTAATCTCTCCAGTTTTGTTGTTTTTAAAGGCTGTTTTCCACACTGGACATGAAAGTTTAACCTAACCTATTAATGATTCATTTGAATGGTATTTTCAGATATTTAAATATACATGTGCGATACTCTCGTTTTCCCTCAGGAGCTCAGGACGACCTGCGCAAGGTGACCCGCGTCGCGTACTCCATGGTGAAGCAGTACGGCATGTGCGACAGCGTGGGACAGGTCTCCTTCCCGGACACGGAGCCGCAAGGTGCCATTGGGCGCCGTCCTTTCAGCCAAGGCCTGCAGCAACAGATGGACCACGTGAGTGCTAAAAGTGGAACGGGTTCTCTGCGCTCAAATTAGCACGCGCTGTGCACGCCGACGACTGTTGTCTGGTGTCATTGGGAAGTAAAGATGTGTTGTTCTTTCAGGAGGCGAAGTTGTTGATCGCGCGTGCTTACAGACAGACGGAGAAGCTGCTCTTGGACAACAGAGACAAGCTGATACTGGTCAGTTGTTCCTGGTTTTGATCGTACATTTTATTGTTGGTTCAGTGTCACGTTACAGTGAGTTACACCCACTTGTTTTTGTTTTTTTTTAGTTGGCCAATGCCCTGCTGGAAAGTGAGGTGGTGAACTACAGTGACATCGAGGCCCTGCTCGGTCCACCTCCTCACGGACCCAAGAAGATGATCGTCCCGCAGAGCTGGGTGGAGGCGGAGAAGGACAAGCAAGACACGGGAGAAGACGAACCTCAGCCGCCTCCGCGCAAACGCACAGAGGAGGAGATGAATCATGAGCTGGTCTAAATCTCAACAGTGTGTGCGTTTTTTTTTAAACTGCTGCATTTGTGTGGGTCATCAGGGCAAACGGGAAACTTTATAACAGCTGGCACTGATTCCTTTACCTTTTTCCCTCGCTCGGTCGCTGCATATAAACCAATGGAAACAATAAAACGAGTCTGTTTAAAGGTCCAGTGTGTCACATTTCAGAGGGTTTATGAGCACAGATGTGAATATAGAAGTGTAAAATCACTTTAAAAGAAAGATAATTTGGTTTAAAGGCTGCGGTCACCAGCTTGTGCTGCCATCAGAGCAGCTCACACGGAACCAGTCTGTGACGTCATGCCTGTGAAACAAAATAATACTAAAAAAATAATGCTCTGTAAAGGGAGGAGCAAACAAAGAGTTCTGTTTGCTGCATTCTGCAGTCTCACCACTAGATGTCACTACTGAACCTTGAAACAGAACATTGCAATAAAGTAAAGCCTTTGGATTTCTAAAATACAATGTGCCAGAAACTGTGGCGTGATTGTACGCGGGAAAACTGTATATGCAGGCGTGAATGTAACATTCATTCATTGTCAACTGCTTTATCCTGCAACACGTATAGACTCAAACAAACTTACTGTATTTGCATTCATTGCTGTGTTTGGCGTTTAAATAAGCTAAAGAAAGTATTAATGTACTATAGTACACTTCTTGGGTGACTTGTATTTGGCAGCGTCCGTGAATCAATCGGGAAAAATGAGGCGACAATGGACAAACAGCTGCTGTGAAAAGTTTGAAATGACCCTTTAAGTTTGAAATATCAAAGCTGTTATGTAGAGCAGCAGATGTGGCTGCACACAGAAAGAGAGTGATTATTTGTTTGTTAATATGACGTCGCAAAGGATATTGTTGCCTAATATTGAAATAAAGACATATTTAAATATTAAATGTTGTGTACTGTTCACGTGTGTATGAATTCTGCGTATTAGACGCTAAAGTGGAGATTTACATTTATTCTGCAGACGCCAGATAAATCAAAATTCAATCAACAATACAAATAATAATAACAGTAATAATAAAAAACAACATTCAATTGTTTAACCTCCAAACAACTGGCTACAGAATATTGTGTAGATGACTCATGAAACACTCCACAGATGCTGGAATGGAGGATTTTTGATCAAAAGAAAACACAAAACCAGCAAAATCATCTTATAAAACAATCACTTGTATAAAAAAAAAAGAAATACATTTAAAATGCTGCTTTTTTTCTTCATATTTCAGGCTTATGACGTGGACACACATAACATGCACAGCTCCTCCTTGTGGCCGATTACGTCAACACATTATTTTATACATTCTTATTTATTTACTTTTCCTGAGCTGAACCTCGAAAACATCACAACAAACCAGTCGCTTCCACGTGATCGTCAGTGAAAGCAAAGGCGCGTTAAATTAAATCATCATTGTATGACATTTCATCTTCCGTGCTCCTCAGCGTGGGTCATACATGTTGGCCAGTTTCTGAAAGCGTGGTCCCCAGTTGTTGAGATAGTCGTAGTCCTGGTCTCCGTCGGAGCTGCTGGAGGCGATGGAGCTGAGGCTTCCTGCCAGAGAACCCTCTCCCTCGTAGTCATAGATCAGCGCGGTGTCGTACGGCGGCACGTTGGGGTCGTTGTCTGCTGCCTCGAGGCCCTGAGCAAGGAAGAGCGTTGGACCGATTATTAGTGATTGATAATTGCTGATAAGTGTAAAAAAAAAGTCAAATATTTTACTTACGTTTTGATGAAATTTACATAAAAGTATGAGCTAAAGGTATTTGTTTTAAATTAAAAGGAACATTTTTGAAGCATAAATTGTCTAATTATTTCAGTCCTACTGAAAATCAATAAATCGAAACTGGTCAATGTCACAAGTATTTATTTATTACATTTATTTTATTTATTTTCCAAGTAACGGAAGTGATTTCAGATGATATATTACTTAAAATAGCAGCTTTCATATATAAAATGTAGCTCACATTGGACCATATTCCGGCTTTTAAAGATGGATAAAGTGCAAATAATAGACAAAAACATAGACTGTTACCAAATCAGCACCAGATAGACTTTGATTGAAACCCTTGTTTTCATATAGATAACAAAAGATTTATTCTAATTGTCCAATACTTGGTTTCGACCTCTCCGTTATGGTTTGAGCTTTTAAGTATAATATATAGATCTTCTAATAGAGGCCTCTCACGTCGTTGATGTAGTCCTCGATGTCAGTGGGATCTGCAGGAGGCCTCCTGGGGTAAATGGGCGAGGGCAGGTTCTGCGGCGCGTCCCTCCTCAGCGGCTGCTTGCCCCGAGGAACACGCGACGCTGGGCAGTAGGAACCCGGCGTTGAAGGCGTGTCGAGGGGATTCCACAGCATATCGATGTTAAAGGCGTTCTGCGACGAGAGAGATGAGAGTTTAGTGATCAACAAACAAAACCATCAGTTAATATTAATTCACTACTCGACTAAACCCTGAAACCACTTTTTAAAACAGAATCAGGAAGTCACGTGACCTGCGCAGCCTCACCTCATCCTCCTCGCCCCCTCCCTGCTCGTCATAGTTGATGACGTTGTCGCGGATGTCGTCTTCCGACTCCCCGATGAGGAGACCTGTTCTTTTCTTGATGTGGTGGCGTCTCCCGCAGGTGGTCACCGCCACAGCCAGGAGGAGCAGCACTGCCATCAATCAATCAATCAATCAATCACAGGGAAATCAGTATAAAGAAGCTTTGACAATGAGACTTTAAGAGGGCACTTCCTGTTTCGTGGCCAAAAGGCAGCTAAATTCAAAATGGCTAACTTCCTGTTGGGTAAAGTTTGTGTCTGTAGACGTGTCTGGGGTCGAGCTCTTGGGTCACGTATGAGGTTTTGAGGCGACTGGTCAACGTATGGTGACGTCACTTCCTGCTTCGTCGCAAATGGTCAAAATTCGCCAAGCGTCCAGTGGCCACGCCCTTTTGAATCTGTGAATCCTATCGATAACGTTTTGCCTTTGATGTGATTATTACAAACTGACTTGTTTTTTTATGATAAATGGTACGATAGACGCGCTCAGAGGAGCTCGTGCATTTACATAGGCTGCAAATCACATAAAATGGGCGACACAATCCAAAATGGCCGATTTCCTGTTGAGTTGAGGCCATGGTCCCAATGGACTTTTTTATTCGTCTTGGGCTGTGACAAGTTCACACCAAGTTTCGTGAAATTCGGTGGAACTTAATTTTGAATTTAGAAATGATCCGAGCACTAAGACCATATCGCATTTTTGCCACACCTGACCTCCACGCCAAGTTTACAGACTTTTCATGCACTTAAACCTCCTCAAAAATGGAGGTTTTTCCTCTTTGAGTGCTTTTTCTTTGTCAAAAAATAGACTTACACAGCAGGAGTACAACACTGGCCGTGATGATCATGAGTGCGATGAAGCTGATACCCACACTGGAGCCTAAGACCGCGCCAGCCTCAGACCTGCAGTCTCCGTAGGAGTCGCAGACACACACGGTGACATTGACCTGAGCATAAGCGCTCAGGACTGGGCTGCCAGAGTCTGACACCAGCATCGTGACCACATACTCTCCCTCCTCCAGCTCTATGAGGGGCCGGAGCACAGCGTGAGTACCTGAGGGAGGGAGGGAGGAAGGGAAGGATAAAGTAAAGAAAATTAGAACTTCAAATGAATCCACTCCACTCCCTCCATGCTCCCCCTTGCTGCCGTTTCCTTACCATTGATTTGAACAACCGTCCAGTTGACGGACACGTGATCAGCCGTGTCAAAGTAAAAGGGTGCGGCGTGTGGAGGAAAGTCTTCATCCACTGCAGTCACGATCAGACCGGACTTCACCCGGTCTGCGGTCCTGCACACGGAGCCGCTGCGAGGGAACAGCTGAGGGGGGAAGTCGTTGGTCTCCTTCAGTGTGACGGCGACGGTCGCCGTGGTCGACACGCCTCCAGAATCTACAGAGGTGAAGGTAATTCATCATTAAAACACAATAAAATCAATCATTTTTTCTCTTAATGTCACACTGCAATGTGAAAAAGTCCACCTCTGGTTTTGTGGTTGGCCTTGCTGATGCAAAAATTAGGATTTTATTATTAACAGTTTCTATAATCTGTGGGATTTTTGACAGAATGTTGTGACTGAAAGTTGGTCTTGTATATTAACAAGTTTCCAATGAGTTTTAGGCTCCTGTCTTGAGTAAACCTGGTTTACAGAAGCCATATTGTACATATAATAGTACTTACTAATAACATTAATTAGGGTTCCACTCGAGGTTTAACCCTTCGTGCTCATGCAGCACAGACCTGTGTCAATTGCCGTAAACTTCTTCAGGCTTTGCGAAATGTGTTTTTCCATCTCCTTATGAGTTGCCGAGTCAAAGTTATGATTCACTTTATATTACATATTAAAAAAAAGTTGCAAAATAAAAAATTTTCTTTTATTTTTGACCATAAAAACAAGCCGAGCGAACTTTATAATGTGACGTAAAATGTGACCTAAATTTCAATTAAGCCAATTTGATTTTAAAATGATTTCAGTGCTTTTTGCTCAGTTGTGTTTATTATAGTTGGTGAACTAGAATAAAATCACAGATTGCCTGTAGGTTGTGCTGAAAAAGAGGATTGAAGACGCTCTATATTGCACAGAAAGCAGCCTAAATGGTCTGTGTTCTCAGGTTTAAGAGAGACACTAAATACAGGACATTTTGACCCACTGAACCATTTTCTCTGCTATTTTATGTGATTTCTGGGTTTATTCTAATAGCGAGGTTCAGAAATCATTATATATGGTGATAAAAGCATATAGGTCACATCATAAACATGCAGATTTTAGCGATTAGGCTAACTGGACACCTATTGACCGTAGGTGTGAGGGTGAGAGTGAATGGTTGTTTGTCTCCGTGTGTCCCTATGACCCCGCCTTTCGCTCTATGTCCGATGGGATTAGCACCAGCGCCTCCCACGACCCTCACGTGGAGGCTAAAGCGGCAGAAGACGAAAATAGCAAGCCTTTTACCTTAAGTACATATAAAATGCATATTCAAAGCCAAACTGAAGTAAATATACACTTATATACACATAATTATGAGTAGTACATCCCCCTAAATGTCACACACTGGACCTTTAAAGCAGTCCCAGGAGTTGATTTTCAAGAAACTAAGTGATAGTTTACCTTTTTTAAATGCTTGAGGAAGAGAGTTCTATTAATTAGTGGATGAACTGACCTGTAACCTTCACGACAGCACTGTAGACGTGGTTCTTAACATGTGGAGATCTCATGTTAAAGGTTCTCTTGGCTGAAATGTCCCCTGTATTGCTGTCGATGTGCAGCCATCTCTCTGGATCTCTGATAATCTCATATCTAGCACACACAGAAAAGACAATTCATCTTTTTTATTATTATTATTATTATTATTATTATTATTATTATTCATTCCATGAGTTACATTTTTATAAACAGGAAAATAATCCTCCTTGTACCTCAGGTCAGAATGATCAGGGTCAAAGGCAATGTTGCTCTTCAGCAGCGTACCAGGAGCCACAGACTCAGGGACCACAATCTGTACGGGGTTCTCCCTGAAATGTGGAGCTTCGTTCTCGTTCACGACGGTGATCGCCACCGAGGCCGTGCTCGCTGGGAGGTTTGGAGCCTTGTTGCTCAGAGCGTTGCGGTTTCTCACCGTTAGAATCAGGACGTATTTACTGTGGGCCTCAAAATCCAGGGGCTGCAAAAAAAAGGGACACAACACCTGTTTATTAAAGGAAAAAATATGGAAACATGATAAAATATTATTTCAGTCTTTTATGAACATTTATAAATCTTTTTCTCAGGAAGCTATGGTTAAAATCTAACCACTAGATGGTGTTGTTGAGTTGTGTCAATGAAGACCGACACCCAACAACAACAACATGTGATGGACAGTAATAGGTAGTATCACATAATTCAGTTATATATTTCTGTAATAAGTCGTGTAAGAGACAGCAAGGTATAAAACAGTAATAATAATATTATTGCTCAGCAAAGTTAACCTGCATTATTTTCTGTTTTTTTTGATGTGATAGTCTTTAATGCTTTATAAAACCATTCATATTCCAGGCTGTTGCCAAAAGGTAAATAAAGAAAACAGTAAAAGTGTGGAGAGACGGATGTTTTTGTTGTCAGAGGCTTCTAACTACTTTTGTTTATATAAAGTGGATTCAATTCCAAAAGAGACATGTTAACATTTATTGAATAGCCACCAGGGGGCGACTCCAGGGGACTGGACACGTGCTGTATATAGGCTTGTTTGATGTTTTAATTACAGTTAATCACATTTACACACATTATTATTGACTATTTTATACATTAATAGATTTATATTATTATAATTATTATTATTGTATCAGTATAGATCACTCCATATCAAAAAAACAACTTTAATTTGAAATTCAGTCGTATTTTCTCCACTTTTTCTAGACCAGCTGGTATCATCTGATAAGAGCCTGGTTGCAGGTGATGCCTCTGAACGTCCAGTTCCAAAATCACGATTCAGGAGTTCAGATTTTCAAGGGTGACGTTACTAACTGTTGTCCCTTTTTGATTGTAGT
Organism: Solea solea; assembly: GCF_958295425.1. Lineage (NCBI taxonomy): Eukaryota > Metazoa > Chordata > Actinopteri > Pleuronectiformes > Soleidae > Solea > Solea solea. The sequence goes on from NC_081138.1 coordinate 4,382,778, forward strand.
TACAAAAGTAATTTAAATTAAAGTAATGAAACATGTTACTGTTTATACCAGTCAATAAGTCGTTTTTGAAGACGGCCCGTAACGATCACAGCCCTCCCCTCACTGTACCTTCACCACTGACAGAACGCCCTGGTTGGTTTCAGGGTCTGTAGCGATGGCAAAGTTTCCCTCAGGGTCGTTGGAAATGAAGTATCTGGCCTCCCAGTTTCCTGTTCCACGGTCGTCTCTGTCGCTCGCGTTCACCCGGCCGATCTCGTAGTCGTGCCTGTTCTCCACAGCAGTCATACTGTACTACACACACACACACAAATGAACAGAATTAAAAATAAATATGTATTTTAATTCAGATAAACATTTTTGAGGTGCAGAGTGTAATGTAGGATGCTATGATGGCAGAAATTGAAAATACTACCAATAAGAATGTTTATACAAGTGTATAATCACTATTAAATAAAATGAGTTGGGATTTAATTGACTATAAGAGTTTGGCATTGTTCGGTTTGATTCTTCTTGAGTCATATGACATATGACTCTTCCTGTGACGACAATGACTAATCGGTGGCTGGAATCAATCAATTACTAAATTAATCGTCAACTACTTTGATTATCGATTATTCAGCGCGAGTGTTTTCTAAAGAGTTAAAACCAGTTTCAGTGATTTTTTCCCAGCTTCTTTAATGTGAATGTTTTCTGGTTTCTTCATATAACAAAGAAATCATTAAAACTGACAAACACTTTGGTTTGTGGACAAAACAAGACATTTGAGAGAGAATATGAAAATATTCGTTAGTTGCAGGTCCTCCGTTGTGCAGTCTCACCATGAGATTTCACTGTTCTTTCACACTGAACTCTTTTCTAGTTTTAACTAAAACTCACCGAGGCGGGGTTAAACCGTGGAGCATGGTTGTTGATGTCAGTGACGTGGATGATCGCGACACCTTCACTTGTTAATCCCATGCCCTCCATATCAGCCACCTGCAGTTTCAATCGGAAACTTTTCACCACCTGAAAAATAGCACAACAACCACTTTAAAAATAACGAACCACGCAATGAGGACTTCCAAAAAAACAAACAAACAAACAAACAAAATCAGCAGCATTTGGTTGCTTACCTCTCTATCCAGGCCCACATCTCGCGTATATATGGCTCCTGTCTCGTTGTTAATACCAAACATAGTCTTGGTGACAGCGTTCGCAGGGATACTCTCCTGGCTGATGATGGAGTAGCTCAGAGCTGCGTTTTCCGTCATCGGGTCGTCTGCATCAGCGGCTGAAACTGACATCACGGACGTGCCTGTTGAAAGTAATCAGAAGCTTCAGTCAGCTGTTAGGATCAGCCATTAAATCAGATACTGGCCGAGACCCCTGATATGACTAATGACTAAAACAGTAGGCTGAATAGGCTTCTACCTCCTTGAATTATAGTCTTACACCACCCACCACTGTTATGTTTTATGTCTATTCATTTTGGACAATGAAGAAAAGTTATATCTACATATGCTACATCACTAGTAAGCAAAATATTATGTCCATTTCACTACAGAAGAAACTAAATGACCCCTACATTAAGGCACAGGGATCGGCAGTATATATCGGCATATTAGATTTTGGCAACAAGTCTAAAAGTCCATGCTTTAAACCCAAGCATTGCCAAGCCAACTTATTATAATGTAATAATAAGTAACGGATATTTTGGCCAACTGAGGGCAGCAGAAACAAGGTAAACACAACACATGTCTTTTAATGTAACCTATTATTATTATTATTATAAGATTCATCAAAACTTACTCCATTTACAGTAATAAAACAAAAACAATTACTGCAACAGCTTTAAATTGTTATATGTTCCATGACATCATCACATGGCCTCTATTTATCAGACACCACAGTGGGCAGTTGATGTATGTGAGGTCAAGCCTGTGCACAGAGTGAGTGAGGAAAATAAATGTGTGTGTCTTTAGCAAATAGCTGCAGGCGAGTAGTTTTCAGTTGTGTTTACTTTGATTTCTAACACAAGTAATGCAAATGAACACAAATTACCCAGTGACTCCAACTGTGTGAGCAATGCAACGTTAGAAATAACTACCTTTGGTGTGCATGCGCTGAGGAAATCTACAAAAACTACATTTATACAGAGCTTCAATAAAGGAAACCTTGTTGTTTTAAGATATTTTTTGGGAGCATTTTATAATCCACTATTTGAGTTGAGCAGTTGCTGGTCTTTGAAACAAGGGAAGCTCATGTCAGGCCCAGATAATGATGTAAATTATTCGATAATTATGTAAAACTGACAACTATAATAGTGTTTTTCTTTACAGTGTTTATGTACAAATGAAAATAACACACAGTGACCAGCTATTTGTCTACAGACTTGAATCCACATGCATTTACCTGGGACTGAGAACTCGGAGACACTTCCAACAAATTGGCTCTGGGTGAAGGCGGGTCTGTTGTCATTCTGATCCAGCACCATGATCTCTATGGTGGTGGGATTCTCCAGTCTCTCTCCACTGGGCGACAGCGCAAAAGCTTTAAGCTACACACACACACACACACACACACACAGATATGACAGACATGTTTCTCAGTAAACACTGCAGTCATGAGAGTATTGTTTCCATACTATTTATTACCACAAATATCGCTAATTACATTTGGGAAGTACTCAACAGATGACAGCTTTATTTGCCGTACATGTTCTCAACATATGCAGGAAATGGCAGAGAGATATGTGCAGGATGTTTGCGTCTACATCACAAGTCATCTGGTCTGAAACATCCTGAAGTGTCTCCCCTGACGCCCATAAAGGCTCCTGGAAACTGACCTCTGGCCGTTTGTACTGGCGTCTGAGACGGATATATGTTAAAAACATGGACCAAAACGTGGCCACTTTCTTATTGAGCACTTAAGGGGCTTGTGCTAAGTACCTCTGTCTGATTGTGCTACAGGACACTTCTCAAGTGTCTGGGTGATTTAAGATGTCACATCAATAAAATGCTCTCTCACTGTGAAGCTGTTGTGTTTCTCCCGGTCCAGTGGCCGCTTGCTCCTGATCACTCCTGTTTTGTCGTCTATCTCAAAGAGATTCTTGGGCTCCTGGTCAACGCCCGGCCCCTCCAGCTTGTAGATCACCTCACCTGTGAAGATTTTGTCCGATTTGATCTGGAGAGAAAGCGGAGAAATGACTGTTGGAACCTGGTGGGGGTTAAGGATTGAAAACCATATGTCGTAACACCAGATGTGAGTATGTTGTCAGAGACCCAGAAACGAGACTTTTTTTTTTTAAACCCGGAGAGGCCTTTTTCACTTACATCAGGAAATAAGATTGTGAATTTATAATCCCTGAGAGACCATATTTTGTGCTTTTCCCATTCACCGTTTCTGACATATCATCTGTGCGGCTCATCCATCACTTCATAAAAGCGCCTCCATATTTATATTCTGTTGGTGATCTGTAACAGCATTTGCACAACATTTACATCTCACATAACTTATAGGAAAAAAGGGTCAGTGCTGTATTCGATCATCTTGTCAGGAAGAATTAAATCAACAGTGTGTGGCTCTGTGTGTGAATCAGTAGCTCGTTTAAACGTTGATTACTACTCATTATTGCACTCCTTATGTACATTTGATCAATAATAAAGATATAGGATGTATCTAGGAAAAAGATGCTGCTTACTTTTTTAACATTTCTTTATCAAAATATAAGAGTTTAAAAGTTTAAAATTAATATTTAGGTGAAATTAACCTTTAAAATATTAACTTTAAAATGTAGTATTTTTGTGGAACCAACCTTTAAACTTTTTTTAAAAACTCCAAAGCTGAATTTTAACATTGGTCAGAACCCGTTTCAAGTTTCAACCACGTCCATGTTTTTTCAACCGTTTTCCATTCATGTGTATGTGGAAATTCTTGTCGCAGAACTCTTGGGAGTTCTCATTCATTTGTATTATTGCATTATGTTAAGCAGGCACTCTAATAACATTTGTTGTTGTTTTTTTACCTGGACAAGGTTTTCAGGAACCTGCTTGCTGTTCTCCAGCACTCTGATTTGAGGGATGATCCAATCCCTCTTCACTCTGACCACTCCCATGCCTTGGTTTCTCCAGGGGTAGAGGACCTGAGGATGCAGCTCCTCCTCGTTGTGAGGAGGTTCAACAGAGCTCCACACCTACAGGGGAAAAAAACCCACAAACACACCATGAAAACCACAAAAGACAGTCACCGCAATGTGTAGCTAGTCAGACATGAACACATGTTGCATTTCACCACCCACAACACGGAGATATGAGGGAATAAATCACATTTCAGACATGGAATGACACCAGTTCTGTCATTATAGATATTTGCAGCTGTTAAAAAACAATGTGAGGACAATTCCTCAGTGCTACATCACTCCCAGTGGCCTGATGGAATATGGAAATGTAGAATCCAGGGGATTGTTGAGGGCAGGAGGGCTGAAGGGCCGCAGATTCAGGTTTCACTCGCTAATACACGTCTGTGACGGCTTCCTTTGATCTGGGCGCAAACTCAGCTCGGGGTCGGGGAAACACAAACACTCATGTTAATTTCACAAGCTCTCCTTCTGTCGGGACCACATTCACACAAACTACACCCACACATGAGAAACACACTCATACGACAGCTGTCGACTATGGATTTAGATCCTGCGCTTTCCCACCCACATTCTCCCCCTCGCACTCACAAACTCCCCCCCCCCGCGCTCAGTTCTGCACCTGACTGGGAGTTTGGAGTCACCTTACGGGTGTGGAATTCCACAGATACAGTGTGTGTGTATGTATGTGAACGCCTGTATATAAGTGATATACATACAGGATACGCACATGCATCAAATAAACACCAGCCCACGCTCACGCATACGCTGTTTACACACTTCCTTCCTCCTCTGTGAGAATACACTGGAGTCAGCATTATACTTCCCACATGTTTAACAGCTCAAATCCACAGAAAAAAAACCGCACATAAATGTCAGTATCCACTCGCGCATAAATAAATATTGATTCACTTTTGACTGATACCAGACGGAATCAGCCCAATGAGGGGATGAATGTGTGAATATTTGGTGAATGCTCCTGTAAAAAACCCTGCCCAGTCTCTGGAGTGTGGGAGCTGATATTCTGATCCTCTGACACACTGCAGGGCAGCGCAGGGAGGAATGGCAACAATTGTGGGCATCTGTAGGGGCCGGAGTCGGAGGGCAAGCTAATCTTAGACTGTTCTATACGCTCGACCCCCACCTATTTAGCTTTTTTGTAGCTATCATCGTCCACACATCCACAGATGATGTTTACGCTCACATTCCAGCGCTGTACTGTATGTCACCCACAGGAATTCATCCACTTCCATGTCGGAGACGCAAACCTCCACCAGCATAGCTCGCATTAGCTATTGTTACTTAGCCTCAAAATCAATAACAACTGTGTGACACCTGCTTAGCACATTTAAAGGTTTGACTGATTTGTGCACACGTGTTTACGTTAACTGCTGAGTGGCTTTGACATGAGTAAGGGTAATCTGGCAATAAAGAGAAGAATGAGACACATTTATACTACAAAGAATTCTTTTACATAATGACATTTCAGAAGTTGCATCTCAAAATGTATTCAGCGGCTAAAGAAAGTGCTCAAAAGGGCAAACCATGATTGGCATCATCGCCAAGAATACTAGAAAATGTGTAATTTTTAGTTAAGCTGCTCTCAGAAAAAACAGAGGTAACTATAGCTTTACATTCTAATACAACAATAGTATATCACCAATCAGTGTTTAATAACAAAGGGTTAAAATGTACTAATTTAAACATGTTATTATATTATATTATATTATATTATATTATAGATACACGTCTCATTCCAACAACAACAACAGAGGAAGTAGGGATTGGAAAAAATTCTTACAATTTTTTTGAGTAAAAAAAGGTCAAATTTAATCCAACTCTGTAATAGAATGTGAATTAAAAAAACCAGCAGCATCAAAATGATCTAAAGTGTATTTAAAACATCCCTTTAATGATTATTGCTTGGAAAAGCCTCAGCCCCATAAACCCTCTTTTGCAAACGTTTTAAAATTATAACCACAGTATATGTAAAAGGTCTGTATTTAGATATTATATAGCACCTTTTCACTCATTCAGTCACACATTATTGTCATATCATTATTGTTATTGTGTAAATCGGCATGTCTTCCAACTGTAAAAAGGAAGCTGAAGAACCCAGAGAAAAAATACACAGAGAAAGAGCCTGGAACACAACTTAAACCAAGAACCTTATTCTATAAGATGTTGTAAATGTTTTATTAATCCAATTTCAATCTATGTAATCAAGTTATAGTGTCAAAACAAACATTTTTCCTACAGACTCACACACTGAACTGAACACTGATGCTGTGGTGTAGACAGTGGTGGGGGTCATCGACTATCTTCTTCTCCTTTAATGTTTTTACCAGACCAGGATGTGGAAACACACGTGAAAGTGTCGCGTTGCCAATTAGACCAAAGCGTCCCTTTTCTGACAGAACTGAGTGATGACACCACACACATCATCAACTGTTTAAGGGGCTTTTCCCAGATACTGTTACAGCTTGACCTTTCACCTCCAGCCCTCACAGGAGTATGGACAGCTTGTTTGGGGATGAAACAGCTCTCACAGACACAGCGATTGTTACTGAGGACTGTTTGAGAAAGACTCACCCAACGTCCTTAATGTTGGATCAGTATTGATAAAATGTCCTGTCATGTTGTGTTAGTTCTGGTTTTAAAGCAGCAGCATAACTTTTGGTAATTGTTGTTGAGTGTTTGTGTGTGTGTGGCAGCAGCACAGGAGTGGGGGTGGGGGTAACAAGCATTTATTCCATCAAACTGCTGAACGACTAGGGTTTTTTTGAGCAGTAGAATTTACTTGTGAAACTTTTTGTGTGTGCTTCTTTGTGCAGTTGTCCCACTTTACTAGTACAATGTTGCTGTTGCGTCCATCTCTCTTAACACAAAATTACTTCCTGAGTGCAGCCAGACATCACAAGATTTAAACGCTGCTACACTGAGAAACACAGAGAGAGTCGCATGGAGCTGAAAGACTAAATCTACATTTTGTGAACTCACTGGACAACAGTTTGAATGTGACAGACATTTGTTTATATTTAAAGGTTTTTAAGCACCGCAGAAGCACAAACCTTCACCAAGGCCACTCAGGTACACACAATGTCGATACAGTCATCACCAAAAATTGTCATAACATTTCTGGGAAAATTTCCCCAAATTGAAATTAAACTAAAATCCACCTGCCTTTGGTTTGTAGCTTTCAGTCTGCCCACCGCTCACACAAACAACTATGGAACTACTATGGAATTAGATTTGTGTCAACATTTAATGGGCGGGGCTTAGGAAGCTGCCTGCTGATTGGCTACTGAATCTTGGCGCACCAGCTCAATGGACCTGAAGTAGTCACAGGCTTCGACAAAATAATTGTAGGTATCGACTCCTAGACTGTGACTACTTCCTGTCCATTGAGCTGTCACTCCAAAACCCAGTAGCCAATCAGCATGCAGCTTCCTAAGGCCCGCCCATGGTCAGAATCGCAAATAACAAATCAGGGAGTGCAAACACAAACAAAATTCCGATCATTGCAAACAAAAAGTGTATTTCCAACAAATAAAATGCAATTTGTGTATTTTGATTGTCACACAAATTGTGTCACAAATCTAATTCCATGAACTATTGGTTTAGCTTTGGTTAGTTGAAGATCCAGTGTGTAAACTCTGTTGCCCCCTGTGGACATCCGAGTAATTACAACAACAATGAACTCTTAGGAGTGTGTTCCACTGTCTCTTTCACCATAGTGTTAGTCGTCCTGACTTCATCCAGGAAACTTAGAGCTGTTCAGGCACACGGACAGGCAGCTGTTCAGGGAGTGCCTGATTGCCGTTGATGGAGCATGCATTTTCAGTATCAGATGCTAACGCTCACGTGCACGACCACGTGAGAGGCTAAAATCGTGATCATGATAAAAATACGATTGTGAACTCCAACTGAACGTCCAGGTTTATTTTTAGCAGTAAAAACTTCTTCTGAAACTTTTTGTGGGAACTGAAAAATATTTGTATATAATATTTTTTTTTATCCATCTTAAAATCATTTATTTTCTCATATGCTTATGATTGAGCTCTTTTAAAGCACCTTCTAGTTTTTCACACTGTGTGAAATGTCGCCACAGACCCAAAACAAAATTTACTGCACTACACTGAGAAACAGAGAAAGCTTCACTACAGCTTTAATGAATAAACATGTTTTATGGCAAAGAAATTGTCATAGAAAGGTTAAACATAAAGTAAAAGACTGTAGTGACCCATCTGACATGTATTTGTGACTGTTTTTTAATTTACCACTGCTGCAAAATGCATTCATCCTCAAACATTCATTCCCAAAGCCAATGGAGCCGTCACTGGTGCTGAACCATTAGGCTACTTTTTGGACACACATTCATGAAACCATTACAGCCGTCCGTCTGAGCATTTGCTGATAAACTACCATGATTTAAGTGCATTTTAATACGGCAGTGCTAATGCCTGTCAGACACAACAAACCATTCATATTGATTGATATTTCTGTTGTTAAACGTGTAAAGTAATGCTATGTGGTGTGTGTAGGGGGGAATGTTTACATCACACTACAACGGTAATTATGAATAATAACACTAAGATTACTGTTACTGTTTTTAATAAGAGAAACATTTTTCTTCTTGTGACGTTCAATTTCATTCGAAAAGCAACATCCATCCAGAGAACGCTCATTATGACGCTATGTGGGAGTGAAAACCTCTGTCTTTGCTTGTATCGAAATCTCTCCCAAACTCCTCCAGGGTCAGAAAAGAACACGGGTGAAGGGAATAATGATCTTGAAATATCTGAAATTGCACTTGACATTAATGCGCCAATAAAATGGATAGATAACTTTTGCCAGTGTTCCCGGAACAAGGTCAAGGTGTTTTGTAAATTAACTGTTCATTCATATTACATATATTAAAAAAGTAGTAACAGTTCCAGATGATACACCTGATTCAGGGCTGGACTGGTAATCTGGCATACCGGGCATTTTCCCGGTGGGCCGATGCACCTCCGGGTCTGGTAGAGAACACAGATCTTTCTTTATGGCTGGCCGCTACTAATGGACCGAACACCAGCCCATTGGTTGATTTCCTATACTGACACTGGGCCAGCCCAATCATTTCTCTCACTAGCCTCCTCCCTCCCCCTTTATCTTCAGGACACTTATAAAAAAATGGATAAACTGAAGCACAAAGGAGGTGCAGAGAAAATGCAGGAGTAAAAAACGGAAGCAATTGCACGTGGATGCCCAAAAGTGCTCCAGAACCACATCACCTGACATTGTGCAGCGACATCAGGAGGAGGGAGGAGAGGAGCAAGCACATGACAGGGAGGAAAGTGAAGAAGAGGGACAGGGAGACCATGACAGGGACAAGGAGGGACAGGGTGTGTGTACCTGGTCTTCCTTATGTTGTGGGGACCTACATCTGTCTACACAGTCACATAATGGGGTCTCCTCTTCCTTAGGGGGACACAAATCAAGTCCCCATGGCATAAATGACTACATTACAGGAATCATTTTATTCCTTTAGACTTTCCTATAGATAGATAGACAGATTGCTTTTTGCAAGTACATATTAATATCCAACTATTACTGTCTCACCAATGATGGTGGGCCACCACGGCAAAAAATGCCAGGGCTGATTTTTTTGAGCCAGTCCAGCCCTGACCCGATTCACCTCTACTGAGATCCCAGCTTTATTCTGTCGCAGTTGTGCTCTTAGCATTACATTCCATTGTCAGAGCTATTGAAAAGTTCTTAAAAAGTATTTCATTTAATTTGGACGATGCTGGCAGTACCCTGACAGTAACGTTTGATGGAACTGTCCTGGAAATGATCCAAAAACATGTATTTCCTACCCTGGTCTCCTCGATGCGGCCATGCAAACAACTCAAGGAACAACTATGTGACTAAACCGTTTTGTCTGACAGTCCCTTCAAACACAGGGTCAGAGGTCACACAGGTGTCGCCCTGTTGCAACCACAGCAGTGCTGCTCCCACACTCCTGCTCCTTGCTAAGTCATAACTGCCTGGCACCGATGGAAACTCTATTTATGGTGCCACTACAAGTGTGTGTGTCGGTCTAGGAGCAGATGTCTAATGCATAAGAATGCTGAGCAAGGTTATAACGTAAAAAGGAGACTAAAGGTTAGGCTTAATAGACACATCAGAGACTTCATTCATTCAACAGGCAACATTGTTCATAGACACAGACAACAAAGCCAAAGAAGAACATAAATCACAAATACTAAAAAAAACAATCCCCTTCTGACAGTCCATCCAGACTTATGACAAATAAGTGCAAACTTATAGTCAATAAACTAAAACAACCATTCCATTCTGTCATCATCAGTGCAAAAGAGCATTTAACAGTTTTAAATAGACCACATAAGAAACTGATATGTAGTCTCCTGCTTTGAAAAGTGAAGACGGAAGGAGTAAGGAAGTTGCAAAAAGAGCTCCATTGAATGAAAGTCTACGGGAAATTTATACTTGATTCATAATAAACAGTTTCCTTAAGAGTTCATCAGTCATTTCAGTCAAACTGCTCATGATATGTACGTTATATAAGAATCTGATCCTCCCATTTTGAAGCCTCTAGGGTCGTGATTTGGCTGGCACTGTGTTAATGTTTTGTATCTGACATGATGTTCCATTTAAGAAGAGCTGAAACTAGTGAATGAGACCATTCACTCCATGGAAAACTAGTTACTGGTGTTTGAGAAATTGAGTGAGAAGTAGAAGTTCATTTTCTCTATACTTCCATTCAAATGACGCTTTAGTTTATTCTCATTAGGCTTCAGAGGGTCTATGGTTTCAGGTCATCTTCAATCGCATATTATGTCTCTTTTGTTAATTATGTTTCAATTTAGAGGATAATAAATAATCAAGTATGGCACATATTAGTGGACCCACGGCTGTCTGTGAACTTCTGGTCCCAAAAACTGAACTAGCACAGGTCAAATAGCAGATCAAGTCTTCAAAATGGTTTGTTTTGCTCGTGGAAGACACTATTCTATTTAAGACATTTCCTTTAACAGACACAAAAGAGACACACACCTATCGGGACAACCTAATCAGACACATTCTGTTAACACAAAGACCAACAGTAGACCACAAATCCTAGATTTTTACATTTATGTTCTTGTATATTTACTGAGAAACTGTAAAAAGTTAAGGGACTACTATAGAATATTCACAACTCAAAACAGAACTCCTTTGGTCAAAGTGATTAGAAAAAGCCTGGAAAGGTGATAGAATATTGATTATATGAAATGCAGTTAGAGCTTCTGTGCTAATTAACTCATGTCTACAACTGGAAAGAACCTGAGGCTTGAGCAACAACAACAAAAAGAAAAATAAACTTCACAGGTCAGTCAGCGAGTTTACGATCTGGAAGTTTCTCTCTCCTTTGAAACCCTAGTCAGTGTAAAACAGCTTGCAGGTATCTATGCCCAGCAGGACCCGTGATTCAGACTCTAAACCCTCTGACTGATTGTTTCCGATGAGTGAGACCTCCGCGCCAGCTGGCCGCTGCTACACTCGCTTGATTTGTACCCAATTTCATGGTCCAGGAGTGGCTCGCCGCTCTTTCCACGAGGGGGGATTACGGAGCGGGACAAATGGCATCACGTATGCATCTGGGAACAGCTGTGGCTGCTGCCCACTCCACACCACAGCATACACACTCCCAACTCACCCACTCATCCAACACCGACTGTCCACTGAGTGAAAGCAAGCAGGTGACGCTGAGCAAAGAGTTGGACTGACAGTGGCTTATGTTACGTTTTTATTTCATTCAGATCATTGATTGGGATTTATAATAAATATGGCTTTTTGCTACCTTTGCTAAGCAGCGTATGTTTTTGGTCTCATTTTGTGAGCAGTATAATTAATAAACTAAAAAAGTTAATGGCTCAAGGAAGCAATAACTACATTTTTGATTTTGATTTAGATGTCTGCAACCCTTTAGCAGTCATTGTACAAAGAAAATATGTGCTTTCACTTACACTGAAGGTATTAAACATGTATAATATACAGTATCTAGTCTTTGGTTTGTTTACAAAACATATTGCAACACATCATTTCTTTTGTTTGTGCATTTTCATGTGAGTTTTTGGCCATAATTGGAAGAAAAATAAGGACTTGAGATTCTGAAAACTGCCTTTACGATGCACATTCAGTGTTTAAAAGGTATGCCACTCTATTTTTCTACTCTGAAAACATTCTATAAATGTTTTGTCTCCCTCTTTCTTAGACAGAGAAATGGCAATCCACACAATTATTACAACCTTGACTGAAACTAAATCATTAACAGTATAATCCACTTTCTTGATGTTGATGTGGGTCCTGTGTGTTCCAAACATACCACCAATTTAACACTGAGCAGTGATAGTTGTGAAGTTTCCATAGAGGGAATTTTAAGCGATTGTAGTTAGCTATTGTATTTTTGTGAATACAATAGAGAATGTTTCTATTTATCCAGATATTTACTTTATCTGGTTATTCCTCATCTTATTTCTTGGACCCGTCTGACATCATTACATACATCAGCGGCCTCATTACAAAGCTTATAAAAGCTGATGACTTTGATCCTGCGCCTCTCAGGCCATATTTGAAGTTCAAATCAGTCACAGTATTATGTTCCTCGCTTTACATAAATAAAATGTGTCTAAGATCCCGGAGTATTTGAGCAAAAATATACAATATGTTGTGTAACGTTATGGGGCTTAGGGCCTCACTGTGACAAATTGGTTTTCCCCACGGCTCCGTCAGTGATTTATCACTCCCGCTTTCAAAAGAGACGTTGCATATTTTCACCTGACTTTCTCCACAATCAATTTGCCAAACGTACAAAAGTAGTCCAGGTTTAAAATAACGTCTCTGAAGCACAAAGATTTATCCATTTCCACACTAAACACAAACATTGAGCATGAACTATGGAGCACATTACATTACAAGACTTCCCCTCACAGAAGTTTCCTTCACTCTCACCCCTCTAACCTGGGCTGTATTACGGCTCCAAACAGAGGGGAAGATTGATGATGGTTCGAAAGTGCTGTTGGTAATATGTCAGTTTACACTGTCATCCATTTTAGATCTCAAATAATGGCGTCTGCGAACGATGCCCAGAGCCTTCTGTACACATGTATGGTGTCGTCCTCCTCAAAACACTTCATCATTCCTTTACCACCAGGGTCAAATGTTTATATCAGCCACAACCTCTGAGTGCAGAGCCAGTGTTTAGTGCCTCTGCTGATGAAAATCAGTGGATGTTTGCCTGACGACATCACTCAGGTAAAAAGATTGTAAACTGTGTATTTGAGCAGCAGGCCAGCGAAAGGTCATTCCCCAAACAAGATCACACTTTGAAGGGGCAGGAGGGGAGAGGTGGAGAGCGCAAAAATAGAGGGTAGACTGTACCAAGATCCACACAGCAAAGGAAGGAGAGGAGGAATCACGCAGGACAGCTCAGTGCAAACACAAAAAAAACTCACAGGAGCTCATAAAATCCAATGCTTTCAATTCCAAAGCAATCAGAAACACATTCAACCTCCATTCCAGTCGCTCCACTATGCATTCTTCCAAAGTCAGCAGCTAAACTTAAAGCTGCAGTGCGTAACTTAAGATGTTTTTGTTGTTGATTATTGCAATTTGGTCTTTCATGAAGAGAAACAATTTAACTTTATTTGTGTGCTACGTCCTTCATTTGAAAACAAGCTCACTCAAGGCCCTGGTATACTTCCGTGCGCAGCGCACACGGACCCAACACGCTTTGTGCGCATGACGCGATTTACACGTAGGCTGCGCGTGCAGCCCAGATTTTAGAACCATTGGGTTCTGAAATTCCCTAATTTCTATCCCACCAGTAGGTGGAGTATTAAGCCTCGCTCACAAAGCTGAAAAAAACATTTCGAAAACAGAAGAAGTAGTTGCCAAGGATAGTCATCCGAACCTTGACCCGGCTGACACCCCGACTCCCCTGCCCCGACGGACCTTTCAGCTAATGAGCCGCTCGAACTAGTGTCCAGGGGAGCTGTAGCACCGTTCTCTTCTTCTTTGGTAAGAATGCGTCCTATTCCCGGCGTACAGACTTGTGCCGCCACCCGATGGTGAAGTCAGATACTACAAGACCCTGACGTGAGAGTAAACCAGGGTTCCGCGATACGCGACGAGCACTTCGGTGTGTGCGGCATGTGCGCGGAAGTACACCAGGGCCTTCAGTCACTCACTCATCTTCTACCGCTTTATCCTCCACATGGGGGTCACGGGGGCGCTGGTGCCAATCCCAGCTGACATAGAGGGCGAAAAGCAGGGTACAACATGGACAGGTCGCCAGTCCATCGCAGGGCAAACACACAGAGACAAACGACCATTCACATTCACAACTACCGTCAAGTTTAGAGCGTCCAATTAACCTAATTACCAAACTGCACGTTTTTGGAATGTGGGAAAAAGTCAACATACCGAGAGAGAGAACCCCTGCACACACAGAGACAACATGCAGACTCCGCACACAAGGCCAACAGTCAACCTTCTTGGTGTGAGGCAACAATGTTAGCCACTGCATCACCGTGGGTACCCCAAAAGGACCTCAAGGCTCAAATATAAAGTTAAATTAATTTTTAAGCAGTAAAAATAAGGAGGTAATGATTTTTTTTCTTACCTGACAAAGCAGTGCACCCAGCACAAACACCATCAACATGTTTGCCGTCATCCTCAGTACCTGCACTCAGATGATGAACCAGAGATCTCCTCCACTAAGATCTGAGCTCCTGAGTGACTCCACAGAGCAAAAAGGGCCAAACTCTTCAACCTTACACTCTCTCTCTCTCTTTCCCCACTTCTCTCTATCCTCTTGCTGTCTCTTCTCTCCCTGCTTCCCTCTCCGAGCGTCTGTCCCTCACAGCTCCTCCCTGTCCAAAGCTGGGGTATGTCTAACAGTCGTGGGGGTAAGGGGTTAGAATTTCACCAGCGTCCCTCCCATGTTCCCCCAGCACATGTGCTGTCACTCACAAACCCAATGAAAGAGGGAGCGAGAGGGATAAAGACGAAGAGTGGGCCAGGGCAGCTGTTGGTGGTGCAGACAGAAGTGTCTGCACCAGTTGGACGTGAGTCAGTAAACTTTGCTGAACACTTTTTGAAAAAGGTGCTTTTACGGGAAGAGAGAAAAAAGAAAGTCAAGACGTAGTTGGACAAAGCAGAAATGTGCAGTCACTATGTATGAGGATACTTTAATCTTAATTTCTGGATGTTATGTGATGTTAATCTTGGGTTTTTAAAAAAAAAAGAAACAACCCAAAGTTTCCAACACGTAATCAATTATTGCCCCCATAGAACTAATCCACAGCTGTAAACAAGCCAAAAACAAAACTGACAGCACCAGCCTGTATGAAATAAATCATATCTTGATTAAGAAAAGGTAATATTCTATCTCCATTAGCCCACAATATTGTTTTGTTTATTTAACTTTTGTCAACATGAAATAAAGGTTTGTTTCAGGTAAGCCACCAACTGTTCGGACCATCAATGTGTTACCAACACTAAGAATGAAACTGAAATAAAATATTTCCGGTATTTTTACAAACCCCATTTGACAACACAACCTCTGTCAAAGTTTTAAAGGATCTTAATGGTCTTAGGAATTGTTATTCTTCTTTAATCCGTCTCATCCAGACCAACGTTAATGTCGTGAGGTCAGATGCGAAGCCTCGCTGTGCAGCGTGGCGTGTGCTGTGCCGTGGCCTCGCATATTCACAGCCCTTTGATCTCCTGCTATTCTGGACACTCTGTCAAAGCAGAAGATGAAGATCTATGGGCAATGTCAAAAACAGAGATCACCACGACTGCGATGTTTGAAATGTGACTGAAAAACGGACAGCGATCAAGTACAAGCAAGGAATGCCTGTGTGTACGAGTGATTTGGATGTTTGTCCGCCTCAGAGGGGGAAAAGAGTTGGGAGGACTTGTTTGCTTTGTTGGATAAATGTCCTCGAGGGAGGAGGAAAGATGTGTTTGTAATTACGGGATGAGAGCATGAAGTCCAGATCTCCTCCACGCTACTTGAACACTCGTCAACGGCCTCTCAGCAAGTCTACTCAGAGGTCAACGGTCGATACGGATCTTTAGAAAGTAAACAAGACTGGACCACAGTGGCTTCTCTTTCACCACAGACGCTTCTCTATCTGCACACCAGATGCACAAATGTTTCAAATGAAATGCAAACATGAAGACAAATAAATAAGTGAAATTCACAAATGTGTCATGAGTGTACAGTTAGAAATGAGACAAAACGACCCTGTTGATGTTACAGTGGAGACAGTGTCGTGGCAGAATCACTGAGTGTGTTGGCAGGCTGACTGTGCATGCTGAGTGGGTGTTTGCATGTGTGTGGTTCCGGAATAAAGGATGATTTTACAGCACCTGTCTCTGTCAATTTAGGCAGAGGCAGTTGGCAGGAGCCACCCGGATGTTTTCCACACACACACACACACACGCACACCCACACATACAAAAACACACTCCTCCATTCATTTGACAGCCTAACCAATTCCTCAAGCCCCTATCTTAACTGGTTAATGCCCAACTTTAACTTTAACTTTAACCAAACCACAATCCATATCCAAGAATTAGTGACATCTAATGGTGAGACTGCAGATTGCAGCAAATGGAGAACTCTGCCGTCTGTTTTTGTTTTATCTTTTACATACTAAGCTTCTGCTTCAAAACACAAACCACACTGTCTGTTTGGGCTTGTGCACAAACATGGCGGCCTCTGTAAAGCAACACCAATGCAGATCATATAGAGAACATTTAAAGTGGCTTTTTAATACAGTACTATTATTACAAGAAAATGAAAACAAAGGATTTTTATTTTATACACATATACAAACATACCTATGGGTTGTATGTTCCATTTCTCCCAAAGAATTCCCGTAAATGTTACATACTAGACTTATGGTCCTAACTTATGGTCTAAATGTGGTCCTATCTAAGTTACACACACAAAGACACATAAAAAGGTCCAAAGTTAACACCTTCTGTAATTTTAAACTTGAACCATTTAAAAACTTGCACACATCTTGTGGTCCAACTACAAGTAAGAAAGTCTGAACAGACAATGTGAGAGACAGCGGTGCAGTTTGAGTGAACAGGTTTCAGTCTGCGCGAAGAAATCTCATGTATAGATGAATGTGTCGCTTCAAAGACTCTGGAAATGAAATCATCCTGGCACTAACAAACAAATGCGACCAGTCCCAGCCGTGGAAACACTGGTACAGATGCCTCTCTGTGGGTCACGGGTCTGTATTTGTGTGTGTTTAATTTGATTGGTTTTCTAGGGTGTACAATAACATACTGATTGATTGATTTGAAACATTTTCAGAGACAGATTCAGAGACAGAGCTCTGCTGCCCACTGTTGGCAGAACAGAGCCTGCAATCATGACACAAGTGGACAATCTCTAAATTGCATATTACTCACCCACTCATCTTCTACTGCTTTAACCTCCACATGAGGGTCGCGGGGGTCACTGGTGCCAATCCTAGGTGACATAGGGTGAAAGTTGCATCTTAGTTATCAAACTTTAGTAATGAAAAAGGAGTGATTTTCTTTGCTACATTTGTGAAGCTTTTATTGTAATCGGTGCATCTGCAACATCTCTTTTTTTACAGCTATATCAATCTGATACAGTCTGCTGCCAACATGTTAGCAAATAGTCGCTTTATTTTACACATCCTGAAGAAACAGCACATTTAAAGTCAAGTTTATAACGGAGCGATGAATAGATCCTCTAATCACTCTGTTTAGTGAGATGAAAGCAAACAATGGGAAGCAAAGAGAGTGATGTCAGTGAAAGAAAGGTGAGTGACTCAATGACTTACACGCCAGGATCTATTGTTCATTTAAAGTAGTGAATCTGTAAGAAAGTGTTATATGAACGTCATCTCAGTGACAATGCTCTTGTGTCTTTGCTGCTATAGAGGAAAGTTGGCATTATTTTCGTATCCACATAATTTTAAGGTATAGAAAGCACCCCCACACTCACAGCCCATGCAAAAACCTTTTCTGATGCAAGCTTTTGGGTCAGAGACCTTCCTCATGGCAGTTTTCAAAGCGTCATCAGCAACAGGAGACCACACCAGGTGCCACTTCTGACACTTTATTAAGTGTACCTAATAAAGTGGTATGTGTTCACGTTTATTCAACATCTCTACAGACACTGTGCTTTTAATTTGTAGTCCACTAGATTGAAAACTACATTTCCCTCGAGATGTTCAGCCACTCATGTTCAACCGAGTGACACAACTGTTCAGCATTAAGGCTCATCATCAAGTGAAGATGCGTCTACAGTTCCCCCCCAAATGTTCAAGCACATTTCTAGAAAGTGTGGCTCAATTTCTCCAAACAACTAACAAATTGAAAACACAACCTTCAATATTGTTCATGTTACATTATTCAAAACACATACACGTGTGTATATTTTACATAGTATGCAATAAAAGCAAATAATATCACCTATGTATGTGAGCACAGTGAGCAATACTACAAAGAGAAGCTGTGCATCGATACAAAAGTCACTTGTAACCTCTTTTATACTCTTATATGATTGAAGTGTTGACTTTGCACAGGTGCAACATGAGTGAGACTAACTGGTAATCAAGGTCAAGGTGTTTCCAGGTGAATAAAGTGTGCACTAACGGAGGCAATTTGTTTTCAGAGATTTGCAAAAATCTGTGTTTTACTATTTTATTTGCGTGAGACTAGTGGAAGTGTGCTCAGAGTTCAGCAGTCTGGAGTCATGTTGTTGATACGTGAGCTTCAGGTTTCAGAATTGTGTGCATAGTTCCATTATTTGGGGTTATAAAATGAGAAGAAACTGTTATATATATGTACTGCAGCAACAACACGCTGCCCTTTTATGCTGTGAAGAAATTCTAATAAGGTTTTTGCAAAGACTGAGTGTGCATATGTTTATTTTCCCTACTTCAGCTTGATACTATGTAGCTTCAATATCTCAGCTAAGTTTATCTACCACATGAACAGGGTTTTCTCTTACGTTTTTATATACAACCCTCAATTTAAATATACTTTATATGAATTGAGGGATGTATGTATATATTATATACATATAAAAAAAGTTGAGAAGTCTTAAAACCCACCACAATTGTATCTTTGGTTAGCCACTGTTAGCAATACCAGTAGATAACAACACTCTACGTGGTATTTTTCGACTATTTGAGTATTATCTTCGTCTTCGCTACTATTTTCCGAGATTGACTTGCGTTTACAAAAAACTGCCACTTAATTGGTCGGTCACGTGACGACTGCTTTAGCGCTACCAACACTTAAACACACAATTATTGACTGCAACAACAAATAATTCGTGGTTTTTGAAAGAAAAATTAAAAGGTCTAGACGACACACGCCATAGAACACAATAGCAGCCTAGTAAAATGTTAAAGTCACCTTTTGTTCTTACCTTTACGCAGACAAAATAGACCACAGTGGCCGCACCTGCACCTGGCACAGTGCTCATGACGTCACAGCACGTATTACACTACAGCGCCCCGCAGTGGCTTGGCGAAGAAATGCAGTCATTGTGACTGTGAGTGTTCTGTTGTAGAACCTGTTTCTAATATGGTTAAAATAAGCACAAAAGAAAAGTCCAGACAGACATTTTCAGGGTGAGGTGTATTTGCAAAATCATATATTGCGATATACTCTCTACTATATGGAAAAAGCTGCATATTTATGGATATAATGAACGACACATACGATCCATGGATATGCAGGTTGATTAAATGCTACGGGAGAGAAGATGACAAGCAGCGTCTTTGCTCGGCTGAACATAGCCACTGTTGAAATAATGGAGACTGTCAGCCACGGCGGAGCATGAAGAAATGAGATCGACACTTTTCAAAGGCTTGTTCCTCTCGGGTCTCACTGAGGTGATAATAGCAAAAAAGACTGGTAGTGCTCTTGAAGATGGAGTCTGGTCACTTCACAATACTCTGAACACACAGGTGGCTCAGGGGGCCCCACTGATCGGAATATAAGGAACCAAACCCGGGAGGTGTCTGGCTCACCGGGCTGACAATAACACTATTAATGATGGACATTGAGAGGAAGGCAAAGGTGAAACAGCTTCATTCTCACTACTGTATTTCTGACATCAGTGGAAGCTGCACTTGATGATTTAGTCCAATTATTATTTGGTTATGAAACAAAAAGTGTAAGATTGAGACCACTTGTGTGTCCTTTGTGTTTTCAGGTGACTTTTTTTGGTCACTGTTCGACTCGTCATGTCATTAATAAACACCTTTAAGCACAAACGAGATGACAAATGCCAAGTGAATACTATTCTCTTCATTGATTTTGGATACATAATAATGTAGGCCTCATTTTTCTGCAAAAAAAAATGGTCCAGGGGGCAAAGAGAATAAAAGCAAGATTAATTTTGGATCAATATAAATGAAGATGGTGTCATTTTTCTATCATATTTAACATCATAGTGACACGTTTAAGCCAAAAGGTTTACTATTTTAGCTTTAAATAATGAGCCTTTTACCATGCTATTAGAAAAAAAGTAAATACCTCTTTATGGTTTGATAGACTTTGACACATTACAAAGGAGTTAATCTTGTTATAGTGTCTTATATACCTTTATTCGTGTAAAATATGGACGCTTTCGTTTATTTATATGCTCCATTTGCTTCATCTTGATGTTTTTCAGGGTAATTCCACCTGGGTTCATTAATAACCCCGTGGTGTCGTTGCTTCCACTTTGTTGACGTTTTAGTTTTGTATTTATTTCTTTAATTTTGTTAAAAAAAATTCCATACTGTTGTTTAAGTGTGTCCTATGGTGAATTTAAAGGCCACTCATAATAAATCTAGTATCTATTATTATTATTATGTTTCATCAATGTGACATGTAACGTGTTTTTTGTATTTATTTTTCAACATTTCTTTACATGAATTAATTTGAAATGAACTCATGTCCACCACATGAAATCTTTCTCTGCTTACAATGAATTACATGTTGATTAAATGTTGTGTGACAGCCAAATAGGAAATAAGCAACACAAAAAAAACAGAATATAAACCTAAACATTTCAATCAATCAGCCCTGAAAGGTATTTTCCATCAATATACAGTTTTAAAAAAATGTCAGTTTACTGATGGCTTCTGTATATACATATTTGAGCACATTTGTCATCCATTCATGTGAAACTGTTCTCAAAAATCAGCTCTTATTATGTATCTTATTTTCCAACGTTTTGCGTTGCAGAAAATGCAGTGACTTTGACCTCCTGCAGGGGGCAGTGTTAGACCATGTAAACAATCAACTGGTGGAAGCAACAGGGAACTTGGGACTTGAGGGTTTTGTCTAATAATAAGAGAACCTGCTGAAGAATAGAACAAATAACTAACGACCCTGAGGAAGGAGAGAGAAAAAAAAAGGAAACAACAACATAGACTAACTCACAATACAAGCGGCGCAACGCAGAATGCTAATCAAAATAACACAATCACAAAGAGCCGAGCGGCATTTCTGACTGCGTTTACATGTAAAACAGCACAATACGTTATCATAAATAAGCTCTGCATTAAAAGTCGACCTGTCACTTTGCTTGTCGTGTCTCTGAACGTCGCGTTTACAAAGCCTGTCATTTCTTCACTGGTGCAGGAAAACAGAGAAACACAATGAAACATCACCAGCAGTGAAGGGAGGTGTGTGTGTGTGTGTGGTGCTTGTGTGATAGTGCAGCTCTTACTGCCTTCACCCCAGTCAGCCTCCACCATGGTGGGTTGCCAATTAGAGCCAACACATATGACACACTTGACTCCCCCGCTTGAACCATGGCTGGAGATAATAGGCCTCTTCCTGCAGCTCAATCGATGACATACTGTCCCAGGGTGAACGTCTGCCTCACTACACACACAACACACACACACACATGCACGTACACGCACGTACACACACGTACACACGAACATGCTCTCTTTCCTACTTTCTCTCCCCAAACCACTTATGTGTCAGAGAGTAAAATGTCAGCTTTTTGTTTCTTAGAAAGAAATGCGGTAAACAAAAACAAGCACAAACACACACACACACACACATACACAGAAGTTTACGCAGCTATTCTTCTGAGGACACTGCAATGACCTCCATTCATTTGAACAGCCTGCACACAAAGCTGCATCCCCAACACTAACCTTATTTTAACCTAACCACAACTCAAATCTTAATCAGTTTGTCAGAAACGAGGTTCTTAGGACCAGGTTTTGGTCTCCATGAGGACTAGTGGTCCTGACAAGCTTTGAGTGTACACACTCACACCTACCCATTCTCCTTCTTCATCACCTCCACCGAGGAGGTTATGTGTTTGTTTGTTTGTTTGTTTGTGAACAGCAGAACTCAAAAAGTAAAGGACAGATTCTGATCAAAATAAATTGAGAGGATGTAGGTTATGGTACAAGGAAGGATGTATTAGATTTTTGTGGTGATCTGGATCTGGATTCAATATAAAAAACAAACAAAACCAACATTGATATACCTCACAAGATGGGGACTTTTTTGTCACTAGGGCTAAATATGTAATTGCGATTTTTTCCCCCGGAGAAAATATCTCACTTTTGAGAACTTTTTGAGTTCAATAATCACTGTCTGTCTGAATTTCCTCTGCCTGTATTAGGCTACATCTTAAAGTGACATACAGCAGCGCCATCAAAACAGAACAATTAAATTGCAGCCTTTGCAATTTGCTAATTGCATTGTTTCAAATTGCAATTTGAATTGATTGATTGTTCGGCTCTAATTGACACGGTGGAAAAGTGGTGTTTTTTTTCCTTCTACTTTCACACAAAAAGTGACTCCCACTCTCATTTTCCACTCTGAGATAAGACACAGAAATTTACAATGCACAGTGTGTGCACCTATAGAGCTAATGCATCAGTTAAGTGTGTTTATAAGTCAAGCCCGGTCCACAGGCGGTGTGTGTGTGAGCCGTGTGAGGGCACCTGAGTCACGGAGCTTACACACATTATGGTAATGGATCTATCTGCTGTGTACTGTAATAGACCGACGGCTTGTGTGAACGTGCTCTCACTTACGTGTCTCCACGCCGCGGGTCGCTCGGGTGCATCTCGATGTGGTTGTTGTAGACCGTGACTATCAACGCGACCGGGTCAGAGCTGGAGAAGCAGGAGCGTAAACGATGTCGCGAGGCAAAATATCTGTACAACAACATCCACACACATGCTGACAAACAATCAGAAGAAACTGATTATTAAAACACTCAAACAAACAAAGCAACACAACAAACAGTGTTAACATAAGAGCACATTAAATGATAAAGCTTAAAATCAATAATCCCTTCACTGACTCTTGATTTAATCTTTCTAAAGGCACGAATTCTGTTACTTTGTCCAAAAACGTTTTGAAATTATAATCAATTAATGAATAAGTAAGGGTGACGGTGGTAAAGCAAGTTGTCTTTCAGCTCAGAAGTTGTGGGTTCAATTACCAGCTCTGCTAGTCTCCTTGGGCAAGGCACTTAACCCTATATTGTATGAAAGTCTGACGCAGTTTTGAGTGATCATCAAGACTAGAAAAGCATTTATTAAAACGTTTTCACTAACAGGAAGAATACATTTCTTGGGTGTTTTTATTCTATTATGACGTGTAATGTTATTTATCTGTTAATAACTGTTTTTTTATTTTACCCATTATTTGCTGAATACTACAGACATATTATCCTGCACGTTAATAAAGATTCTATTGATATTCTATTCTATGTTACACTTTTTGACTGTAGCTCAGTGAAAGAGCGAGTCCTTTGTCAGCTGGAAGGTTGTGGGTTCGATTCGATGTCGAAACACTTACAGGAATACTTCACTGATTAGCATTTAGCTTTGTATTACTAGAATAGGGGTAGTAGTTTTGAAAAAGTGTGCTTCCCAACCTCAGTTTCCCCTGAGTTGAGAAATATCTTCATTCTTTTTTTTGTTGTTTTTTCACCAGTGATACTTGGTCTGAGCCTTGGTCCGAGGCTTGAAAGGCGCTAGTTCCGCACCTCATTCCCAGAATGTAAACAGTGTCGGCCATCTTTGCTAACAGTTACGCTAACAGGACCAAGTGTCACTGAGCACGTAACAAATAAAAAAATTAAGATATTTCTCAACTCAGGGGAAACTGAGGTTGGGAAGCAACAATTTTCAAAAATACTACCCCTATTCTAGTAATACAAAGCTAAATGCTAATCGGTGAAGTATTCTTTTAACCCCACGTTGCTCCTGATGCCGTGTGAATGAATGCACTGCACATAGATGCGCTGTATGCAAGTGTGAGTGAGAGAACATATACAGACCATTTATAATTTTGCAATGTTATGGAAAAATAAGCATTGTTTAAAATAAACAATAATGTTAGCTTATATCTCTAATATAGATTTAATGAGAAACAGAAATTCAGAATTATTTTTAGCTAGTCACAACAACAAAACATGCATGAATGTTATTTCCACTGTTTTATATCTGGCAGAATGTGGTGAATCATCTTATTATATATATATTTTTGCATGCAATGTATTCTCTCGCAAATATTTACCCGGATATTTTCATCAAACTTCACCTTTAGATCAAATACCCAGATGTTGATTATGATTGGGAAAGATTAATGACCACCTCTCGATAACACATTTTACACTTACACATGTTTTCCTTTGATTTTGACAGAGAATATGAGCAAATTCTCTAATTTAAACGATTGAAAACTAAAAAAAACCCCACCATATTTGTGTGTGTGTGTGTGTGTGTACATTAAAAGCAAAAAGAAGGAGGAGCAGCTGAGGGACGGTGGAGAATAAGAAAGGGTCTCTGTGGGACTTTTTTTTTGGGAGGGTGGGAGGTAGAAGTGAGTGGAGGGACGGACAGTAGTGGGTGTGGAGTTGGAGGTTGGTGACAGTTATGTGCGTGCATGAGCCTAATCTGCCTCCATCAGCTGTCAGAGTCAGGGATGTCAGGGCAACCAAGACTCCTGGTCTTCACCCTCTCTCTCTCTGTGTCCCTCCCTCTCTTCACTGGCAATGTCATGTTGTCAGCCCACATATGCTTGTCTGCAGTCGGGGGAGGGGTGTGTGTGTGTGTGTGAGGTGGGGGTGGGCACAGGCACATGGGCAGCCTCCGTCTTTTTCCTGTCGCTGTCGACACTTGTCTTATTGCCTGTGAGCCGTCGACATTGTCCCATTTTAACCCTTTCAGCTGCCTCCCCTTGCCTCCCGCTGCCCTCCTCCTCCTCCTTCTGTCTCCGCACGTGGACGACTCCGGAGTTACAATTTCTTCATTAAGCCCTCATTCTGCTGGTCAAAAAGTCCATTTAATCCCAGGTTTAAACAGGTTTTTTTCACCAGTGGGAATGCGTTTAATCAGCATTCACTCTGCGATGCATGCAGATTAAATCAGCTTTGGCTGTAACACCAGGGTCAACACTTTCATTTCTTCTTCGTCTGCTCTTTTTTTAGAAAGAGATGCACTATTTTCTGGCAGAACGCTACGTTACAAATGAATCTCTCAGATGTTAGCCTAGTTGTTAACATCAATGTTTGATTATCACCAAATCAGCCAAACTAAAGAGTTCTGGGGCCTACTTTGAAATCTGAAAATCCTCTTAAATGTGAATATGTTTGACTTTCTAACATCTTTCAGCTTCTTAAATGTGAATATTTACAACTTCTCAGGTTTTTGAGGTCCACACCCAAACCTTAAACACCTAGGAGCCTAGGATCGAGAATTCATATATACTGTATACATTATTGTTTTAATGGGAACACGGGGATACAAACATTCAGTGCAGATTAATAATCAGTCAGCCCAAATTTAAATTTACAAATTTAAAACAAAGTGTTTTTAAAGATAAAAGAAAAATAACACATATTTAATGTTTTATTCTATCCGATGTATTTTACAACTTTGTTCCAAAACCTAAAATAAAAAACATATTTATTTATTCTTTTATATTTACCTTTCACGGCCCACTTGTAGTACTGTCACGGTCCACTAGGGGGCCCACACTTTGGGAATGTTGATCTAAATCAGGCATGTCAAACTCAAATGACCTGGGGGCCAATGAGCATCTAGTCTGGGCAAGAGGGGGCGGGCCTAGAGAAAAAAAAGTGGCAAATGACGTATACTTCACAATAAAAACATATTCATGATGCAAAAAAACAGAGAAATAAAAAAAAGACTTAGCAAATAATGACAAGGATAACTGAAATTAAAACAGCTTAAATATATGTCATTTAATGTTGAGTGTAATACATTTAATAAAGCAATAATTATAACTAAATGTCTTACTACTATTATACTACTGTCCTCATCATTCACCTGTCCTCGTCATTCATTCACCTTTTCTCGTCATTCATTCACCTGTCCTCGTCATTCATTTACCTGTCCTCGTCACTCATTCACCTGTCCTCATCATTCATTCACCTGTCCTCGTCATTCACCTGTCCTCGTCATTCATTCACCTGTCCCCATCATTTACAGCCAAAGTTACCGGTGAGTGATTTTTATTTTTTTAATTCAGGCCAACATTTTTTTACTCAGTAACGGATGTGATATAAAACTTAGCACAGTACAGTACTTACTGAAAAATGTACTTAAGTAAAATTCTAGATTTAAAAAATGTCTTTAAAAAGTGCAAGTACACAAAAAACCTACTAAATTACAGTAACGTTTCCACCTCTAACCAAACTAATAGATGTTGCCTTACAATAACTGTGCGTCAGCTGCTCGCACAAATGACAAATTTCTTATTCTCCAGATGAGAAAACGTCTTGTGCCGAGCACTGAGAGATCCACGTGCACAGAGAGCAGTTGTGCATGAATATGCTGCTGCTCTCGCCCCGCTGACCTGCCCTGTGGTATCTGCCACGGGGAGCTTTACGGCGACCTGTCAATCAAACTCACATTAATCATCAGCCTTCTCCTTTCATGGGGCTCACACTGAAAGTCTTGTTTCAGTGACCACATGACCACACCGACATCTTCAACTTCTACTTTCCACACAAAAAGCTGAAATCTCTGTCCATCTATGTTTCTAAAAGTAACGCTATCAGACCTGAGTGAGGGAGCGTCTGTGTGTATACAGCTGCAGAGCAGGGGCGGAGTCAAGAAGAATTTATCCCGGCAAACTGTTGAACAGCTGGGTTTTTAGCAGTAGAATTTATTTTAGAAACTTTGTGCAACAGTAGAAAAAAAAAACCGAGAGAGGTATTTTGGGGTAGTATTCAAACTTTGCCTCAGCAATCATGTGCATGATTCATTACACCTGATCAATGGCTGATCACGCTTTTATGAGCATCACGTTTAAATTCAATTTTTACACACACACACACACACACCAGCACACAAATACATAAAAAAAACATAAAATACGCTCAAAGACACACACACACTGAGAGAGACACACAAACTCCTCCTGGCTATGAGTACCCTTGCCCCGAGTGCTCCCTGGCTGCAGTCTCCATAACAGGCAGGGAGACAGTCTGAGTGCTTTATGTTTGCTGTAACACAGAGTCATCACTGTCAGAGGCATTGATTTGTCAACAACGTTGTGATACACTATAGATGGATAATGGCCCATCTTGTGCACAGTTGTTGCATTTTTCTGGACGGCCGCGGAGCATCTGTTGTTGTTGTTGTTGTTTTTTTTTTCCTCCGTTTCTTCTCTCCTTTAACCTCTCTTTCTCTCTCTCCTCACACATATGCGAGTACACTCATGCCTGCAGTTTGAAAACAATAAAAGAAAAGCAATGTGTCTTGTTCAGCCACTAAATAGCTGTCTGGTTTGTGTCTCCTGAGGTGGTTGCACATCAGTGCCCGGCTCATCTATCAGGACAATGCAGCGCCCTCAAAGCTCCAGGTATAAAGATGATAAATACCTCACCTCCTGAAAAGGCCATGGAAAAAGATGGATGGATATGGAATGAGAGAGAGAGAGAGAGAGAGAGATAGGGTTAGAGTTGTTGAAACAAAAGGGAGAAAAAGCAGTGGAATGAAAGGACTTTTAACTTTTTATGAGATTAACTTAAACTTAAGCATAATATAACCAAATAGTTGACTTTATAAGTCACATTAGAACTCTCTTGTGACCCGGTCGGGTGTGTGTGGGTCCAAAAACATGCAGATTTGGGGATTAGGCAAAATTGAACACTCTTAATTGACCGTAGGTGTGAGAGTGGATGGTTGTTTGTCTCTATGTGTCCCCGCGATGGACTGGCGTCCTTTTCCAGGGTGAATGTACCCCGTCTTTTGCCCTATGTCAGCTAGGATTGGCACCACAGACCCTCATGTGGAGGATAAAGCGGTAGAAGATGGATGGATGGATGACAAGAACTGTGGAACTTGGCAGAGGGAAAATAGAGGCTGACATTTGAAGCTGTTTAAGTTTGAGTTAGTTCAATGCAGGTGAAAAAATTTAATATATAATATTTAATTTTTCATTTCATATAGTGTTGGCGTCCAGTGTGTAAAATTTAGGTGAAATTATGTGTGTACAACCACCTGATTATATTACAATCAGACTTTTATATCTATGTCAGGAGCTGGGCCAGCTCGTCCAAGGCCGCCATTTTGGATCACAATGTTTACAGTAGCTGACAATGGACGAAATAAACCTCCTTTAAAGCAGGGGTGTCAAACTCAAATGACCCCGGGGGCCAAAAAAAGTGGGGGGAGCTAAAAATAATAATACATTATTTGATGTATTGAGGTATTGCAATAAAGATATTTCACAGCATTTCAAAGTGTAAGTGCTTGTTTTCGATATGGAACGATGTATACTTCACAATAGATGCAATGTAAATCTATTATAATATCAAAATCAGAGAAATAAATCTAAAATTAAGTAAAAAAATAATGTGGACAACTTAAATTAAAAACAAACAAGCTAATATATGCACTTAATAAAACCGATGTCTTATTATTACTATTACAAAAATATCGCTGGCAAACATATTTAATAATACACATTTTGAGCGCTATGTTTAAAGGAGGAGAAGAAGATTGCGAGCCATATTTTCTTTAAGTGGTGGGCTGCATGTATTTGACTGGGGGGGCGCGTGTGGCCCACGGGCCGCCAGTTTGACTCCTCCGCTTTAAAGTTTTGCCGCTAAATGAAGGCTACATAGGTTTTCCAACACTTGTAAGAGAAGCGCGAGGTGATGGATTTTCAGCTGCAAACATACAAACTGTACCTTTAAGAGCGGAAATGTACTCACTTAACATGGGGTTGTATATATATATGTATACAGTATATATGTATGTATATATACTGTATATATATATATATATATATATATGTATATATGTGTATATATATATACACATAGATACATACATATATACATTAATGATCCTCATTTTACTTTTTATAATCTTCCCAATTAAATAAAAATGCTTTTATTAATACGGCCTCTTTATACACATTTAAGTCAGTAAATCTAAAGCTCATATGACAAAAGGATAATAACCTGAACTCTTAAGATTGGCACTTTAATCTGTACGTTTGATATTTTTTAGGCATACGTACATTTACGTTATATTTGCATTGCACACACATTTTGTTGCTTTTGCCTCAACTGAGGTTTTCTCCCTTCAAACCCA
This sequence comes from Solea solea, assembly GCF_958295425.1. Lineage (NCBI taxonomy): Eukaryota > Metazoa > Chordata > Actinopteri > Pleuronectiformes > Soleidae > Solea > Solea solea. Next base: position 4,412,565 of record NC_081138.1, read on the forward strand.
TTTCCAGCTAAAACCGTTTACAGTTTAAAAAGGTGCAAACGACAACTGCTTTAAAGAACATAACAAGGGCTCTTCATAAAAAAAACAAAGTGGTAATGGTTCAATAAATAACTGATAGAACTGGGCCCAGACTGCCAGTGCTGCAAACCCCATTCCCTGCACTATTTGATTAAACAGTACTTTCTCCTCTTATCGGAGCTGTCGCTGCATGAAGGAGCTATCTGCTCCGTGATTGGCACACGACTGCCTGCCGCCGGTGATAGCGCTCCACTTTGCTTAGGTAAATAGGAACTTAACTGAACTGAGACAATTTAAACAGTCTAAATGTAAGGAGATTAGAGCCGGCCAAACAGTGGCTGAGCACGGGGAGACGCATGGCCGCCGCATGAATAAGAAACACACACACACAAACACGCGCGCGATCCACAAAGTCAAACACACAGAGACAAAAAAAAAAAAGGCAAACAGAGGGAGAGGACACAGCCTTTAGTTGTTTCCTGATGCCTTTTTGCCCTCTGACCTACAAAATCATTGTCTCTGCTCACACACACACACATAACACACAAATTGCATGAGGCAGGCAAAGCAAGATGGACCTGGGGACAAGTTTCTGCCTGGACGCCCTCATTTTCTGAGACGGTCTCGCTCGGCTCGGCTCTGCCTACAGGCCTTTTCCGCACTGGCCGGTCGAGTGAGTGACCTACGCTGACTCTAACGCTGTGTGGCAGGGGAGACCTCGAGACAGATGTTCCCTGCCAGTGGCGCGGTGCCGGAAGTGGACGCGGCGTCATCGTGTGCACACAGTGCCGAGACGGAGGGATGCTCGAGAGGCGGCGACGTTGGGAGGAAGCGCAGCAGTGGGTGGGTGGTGTCAGCGGTGTGTGTGTGTGTGTGGGGGGGGGTTGTAAAAGAAGAAATAAATCAAGTCAAAGCAATTTGTGGCAATAGCTGCTGCAGTGTCATTAGGAATCCTGTCACGCAGCAGCTTCTCTTAGCAGTCAGCAGACGCAGGTTGACAGCAGGCCAAAGAGGAATTTTAATTCCCCCCCCCACACACACACACACGTCTCAAAGCTTCCACCTCAGATACATTTCTTAACCAGTGAGTCGACCTGCCGGCAAAATCATCCTCTGCTAACTTCCTGGAAACTTACAATAGCTATTAATACAAGGCGAACGCAAAGACTTTTGTTGTTTTCGTTCCAATTGACACAATAATGTGGAAACATGTTCGGTCAATGGAATTTAAATGCAAAATCTAAGTAAAAAGTTCAATTTTTAAGCTCATTAAGCCTCGAGGATGCAGAAACTAGTGGGTATAACAAGGAATTTCTTTTAACCCAGGTAAAGCCACTTGGAAACTACTCCTATTATATAATATGACAACCATTCAAGGCTAGCTAAGCCACTAAATACCAGCCTGAATTGCAGACTAGGAGTGAATTCTACTTAAACACCTGTTTAAACCTAATATTAAGTGTGTTTTTTGACCAGTGGGAGTGGGGTATTAGTTTAGATATATATCCTTTACTGATAAGTCATGAACAAAAACTAGTTTGCCATCCTTGCCTGTATACACATACCACAGATGCATGTCACTCCTCAGACTTGCATGACACAGAGCTTTTCCTCTACAAGTTTCTGACATGGTTTTAAAGGAATACTTGCATTTAGCTTTGTATTACTAGAAGAGGAAATATGAAAAATTGTTGCTTCCCAACCTCAGTTTCCCCCGAGTTGAGAAATATCTTCATTCTTTTCTTTGCTACGTGCCCACCAGTGACACTTGGTCCTGTTAGCGTAACTGTTAGCAAAGATGGCCGACACTGTTTACATTCTGGGAATGAGGTCTCGGAGCAAGGCTCAGACCAACTGTCGCTGGTCTAATTATTTTTATAATCAATTAATCTGTCGATTATTTTCTTGATTAATCGATTAATCGCTTGGTCCATTCACTTTGAATGATTTATTTTTATCCAGAGCAAAGAAATGAAGAAAATACTCACATTTAAGAAGCTTGTTTTAATCATGAAAAAAGCTTTGAACCGATTAATTGATTATCAAAATAGTTGTCGATTAATTTAGTAATCGATTAATAACCGATTAATCGATTCAGTTCTATATTACTCCATGGCATTTAACACAGGTTGCGTTGGACTCCCATTGTTTTTGTTTGTCTGTTTTGCTTCTTACGTGTTTTTACTGTGCTTACGTATCGTTTTTTAAGTGTTTTATGTTTTTATGCTTTCTAGTTTTTTTAAGTTTGTTATTTGCCGTCATTCTGTACGGCCCTTTGGTCGACCTCGGTTGTTTTTAAATGTGCTCTGTGAATAAATAAATACATTTGAGTAAACGACGTTTAGAGGACTGAATCGTCCTTTTATCCAAAAGTAGCTTCACATAAATAATAAAAGTAAGGTAACACTTTATATTAAGGAATTATGTATTAACACCTTATTCTACCTAACCTTATTGTACCTCGATTTCAACATGAATTAAGATTTTTCCTGATTATGGTTAATACGTGCTTAATAATTACTAATAAAGGGCTGGTACGCTACTTATATGCATGTAAGTAAGCACCTAGTTATTGGTGAATATAATCCTTAATATAACGTTACCAGATAAGAGAGTACATTATACGGTGCATTCAAGTAACAACAAATAAAACAAGTTTAAGTAAGTAAACATGCTCGAGATGAGATGTCTTTTATCGTGGCGACGTGACCCGTCAGAGTGAAATAGACACAGATTACAAACGTGCACATGCGGAGGAGAAGCGCGCAGACACGTCGTGTCTCGCGTTGTGAGCGAGAGGAGGAGACGGCGGCGATAATGCTGCCTGAGCAGAGCAGGGCAGAGTAGTGCTGCACATTTCTCCTCACAGCTGCCACTTTAATGAGCAGACAAAATGGCCACCATTGAATAATTAATATGCGGGTCCATTAACAAGGCATTAGAATGCATTCTATGTCTTATTGATTTCTTTTCTCCTGACATTTTTTTTTTTTTTTTTTTTCCTCCTGTGTTGAAAACTTTTACTCCATCCGTAGACCACTCTGCGTCCAGCGCCGGCGCGAGTGAAATATGGCTGCTGCTGTTTAAATGTCAGCTTTGTAATTACACGTGGAGCCACGAGATGGGCAATCCCATCGGCCCCGGGGCCTCTGATTTATGGTCAGGCACTGATGGTAACAGCACAGACACATGCAGACAAAACACATTCACACATAAAACATCCTCCTCCTCCTCCTCCTTCTCCTTCTCCCTGCACTCACACACACACACACAACAAAGATCAACACAGATTACACACTGGGTTTATTTACTGTACAGAGTTTATCCGTTAACTTCCTGCTTTCAAGTACTGATGGTAAACAACAGAGTGCATCCTTAATGCAATTATACTACATATTTCATATTGTGCATGTAAAAATTAATATAGAAGCCTGTCTGTATTGCAAATAAATTAAAATTAAGAGAAGGAAATTGTAATTTAAGAGGTTTTTTTGTGTTTGAAAATTGTTTCAAAAATTGTGTATTAAGTTTCAAATTCTGCCTAAAAAGGCTTAATATAATTATGGATTATTATTAGAAGAAAAGGACACATTTTTTATCATTATACAAATAATAAATCTTGTAATCTTAATCTGTGTTACTCAAGTGCCGTCATTAAATTAAACTGAATTCATACGCGAAAGATCCATGAATCTACAGCAGTGAAACAATAAGTCAAGTCGAGGTGTCGCCGAACTAAAGATAATTCATTAGCCGCACGGGCAGACCATGAATCACGCCTGACGTATTAGTTCATCGTCTTATTATTTATCATCGATAATGAACGAAGTCTGCCGTCGTCATATTGTCGCGTTGTGAGGGACGACGCGAGGACACGAAGAAGAATTAAAGTCAAAATATCACATCTAATCTGGTTCAAGCTTCTCAAATGACAATTGTCGGCCGAAAGTCGAAAATCAGGAACACCGAAAACATTATTATATTATATAATATTATCCTTTGTGACATCACATCAAACCGTAATCACAGACCTAATCTATAATAAAAACAGCCTTTATCTCGACCACTGCATCAATTGATACCAGTGTCACTCCTCTGCCCAGTGTGTATAACCCTGTCCTCCTTTTTCATCCTTTCTCTCCCTCTCTACTCTTTTCTTTTTTGCTCAGTGGTCTAACACAGTCTAGTGGCATGTGGGACGCCCCGGTTCGATACACTCCCTCTCTTACACACTCCGCCCATCAGTCAGATTCTCGGCTCAGATACCTGCTGGGAAAACCAATCTATATCTGGACGAATGGAGGCGAAGCGAGGCCAGATCAATGTTCAGATATTGATACACGCAGCCATGCGAGGAGACTACACTCCCTCTGAACTCATTCTCTCGCTCTCTCTCAATGAAAAGATTAGGAATTGAGATGAACTGCTGAGTAAGGTGTGTGTGTGTGTGTGTGTAGATGACAAAAGAGACACTGTAACACACTGGCAGATAGTACAGATAGAGAGGGTGGAGATACACGGTGGAGACACAGATTACCACCACAGAGCTCAGTAATGGTGTGAGGGGAGCGCGTCAATAATAAATACCTCCCATTACACCACAGTGGACGGCCCGCCGCAGCCCGTCACGGCGCGACACCTGCCGGCTTCTCCTCGTCTACCTCAAATTACACTGATGCTCTCACACTGAGCGCGTGCGAGCGGTGCATCAAACGCCGGGGCGGATTTACAGCACGGCTGTATGCACAGATACACACATAGAACCGCACCTGCGGCTGCGGAATTCATTTTCCAGCACAGTACAGAGGTTGATTGTCAGGGTTTGATCCCCTCTGATGACTCCCTGTTAGGTTTTTTTTGAGTCTCTCTCTCCCCCTCCTCCTCCCTCCTCCCTCTCTTCAAAGAGACAAGGCTTGACATCCAGGTGTTTTATAGTATTTGTGGCTCTGATCATCCATCAAGCCGATCGATCACTCTCCCAGCAGCTTTTATTAATGATCTTGTCAGCCAGCCCGCTCTCGGGTGCAGCCGCTTGTCCAGAATGATAGATCATTAGCTAGTCTGCCTGCTATTTATTCTCTCATGACCTTGTCTCTCTGCATTGTAGAGCGGGCCGAGTTATGAGAGGTAGAACATGATAATTCAGTATTGATTCTGTTGTTTTGTTTAGGTTTTTTTATTTTTATTTCAGCCGCGTTCAAATATCAAAGACGGATATCGCGACGGAGGGGAATAATAAACGCATTTATTTGAGGAAAAAGTGGCAACACCGTACCAACGTACTATATTATATCTCCCTCTGGGATGTTGTGGTGTCAAATTATCGACGCCATGGTGTTTACTTTCTGACTGAGACCAGTATCACTCACAAAGATTAAGGGATAGTTCAGGTATTTTTGAAGTGGGGCCGGTATGAGATATTGGCACATTATCAGCATCGACTTTGCCGAGTGTGGAACCACACTCTGCCTCGGTCTTGGTCTTGTCTCGGTCTCGACCCCTCAGAGTCTTGGTCTTGTCTTGGTCTCAATACATTGTGGTCTTGGTTTCGACTTGGTCTCGGTTTAGGTGGTCTTGACTACAACACTAGTTTGTGCTATGGGAAAAATTCCGGCGGAGTCAAAGTCAACGCGTGGTTATTACGGTTATTTCACTCGCGCTGTTGCAGGAAGCCGGCGAATCAGCCTCTTTGTCACCGGAGAGGAAAGAGTTGGAAAAATGCCGGTTTTTGTGTTATTTGAAATATATTGTATATGTTCAAATTTCAAATTGAACACGCAAAATCTGGTGTTCGTGTACAACTACAGTGTTTTTCCTCAATAAAACGTGTGAATACACCATTTTAACATGCGGTAAATTGTAAATAACTGCCAGATATTGAAAGTCATTCTGGAAAAATGCATTTTCTGGACCTTTTATGGTTAAAATAAGCCAAAAACAGTCCATTTTGAGGCTTAAGTGGTTAAAGGTTAAAGGGTTTGTCACTTAATCTCACTGTGGGCTGTTTTTCTCTCCACACTAAATCCTAAAATCTCTTGCACCAGCGTCCATAGTAAACATCTTTAGCTCACAGGACACAGGTAACTTTACGTTGAACGCAAACAGAGTTATTCAAACGCCGACGTCACAAGACAACGCGTTTCAACTCGCTGATGTAGTGGATTAACAGCGCTTAAGGGCCACAGTGTAAAATGATTGATTTTCTCAACGGACCTTGGTGTGGGGGAGAAAATGGTTGACAAACGTTCCGTTTGAAGCCAGAAAAAGCTGTGTACCATATTCCTAAGATGTTATGGATTTTATAAGGTGTGCCTTTAGTTAAGTGGCTCAAACCTATTTGTGTTATCAGTGAGAGCAAGTGTCTGGGTCCCAGGACGGTTCACAGACACTGCGGTACTGATAATGCGTTAATACCTCATAGAGGCACTCTTCAAAAACACTGAATTAAGGCAATAAACTTGGATTTTGATTACATTTTCAAGAGAGGTGGGTTGTAATTAGGAAGAAATGAATAGAGTGGTGATCTGGACACTGAGGAGATAGAGGAAAACTGAGTTGTTTTTTTTTACCTGCTTTTCATCTTAAAAACATATGTTGTGAATCATCACAGACAATGAGTGGGGGTGGGAAAAAAATAATTAACAGACAGTGATGAGGGACAAAGAGGACGAGGAAGAAAGCGATAGGAGGAGAGTGATGGAGAGAAAAAAAGGTCAGCAGAGAAAAGGGCAGAGAGAAAACAGAGAGCGAGTCAGCGGGAGTCTCAGAGGAGCAAAGCCCGAGGCTGAGCCACTGAGGTGTAAGTAGCTTTAGAATAAACATGAGCTCCATGTAAACAACAACCTGCCATGACAAGCATCGGTTATGTGCCCACACAGACCTGGTGGGGATGTGGATTCACTGGTGTGTGTGTGTGTGTGTGCTGTATACTCAGGGTGTCCCCAGGGCTGGAAAGCCTTGCATGTCACCCTCCGATCACTCCTCCTTCAACCCACTTCCATGCATAAAGCCTGTCATGTTGATCAAGTAGCTGCAGGCCCGGAGCCCTTTGTGATCGTCAGAAGCGTGAACACATGAATGTTTGACTGTATAATTGTAGTTTGATTTTCTGTTTGTGCCAAGATTGTCCAACAAAGCAGCAGCGTGTGGGGCTCCGTTCACATTACCAGGCTGAAGTGACTCGTATCAGAGTTTTTTTTTTTTCTTCTTTTCTTTATTGTGACTCTTTGCAGGTCTGTGTGGGCACAAAAATCAGCTTTTCAAATCAGATCTGTGTCACCTCAGTATGTGGTCTGAGATCAGATATTACTGTATATGCAATGACATGAGAGTGAGTGTTCATACTGGAATATTAAATGGTCTGTATTTACGTAGCGCTTTTCTCGTTTTGATGACAAAACTAGAAAATAGGTGTCTGAGTTGGGAATCAAACCCACAACCTTCACGTTGAAAGACGACTCACTCCACCACTGCACTACCGTCGCCCCAATCTTTTTGCCTATATTAGCACTTTTTTTACTACATGGTCCCGCCTCGCCTCGGCACGGCACGGCACGGCACGAGGCGAGTCCTGCTGGGACGATGTAGTGGAAAAGCACCATATGTCTTTGCTGAGCCATTGACGTGGAGCGATGGTGGTTCAGTGGTTGCGCGTTTGATTCCCGGTGCTGCCGATACAAAATGCCGATATATCTTCGGGCAAGACACTTAACCCCCATGTTGCCCCTGAAAGCTGTGCAGGCAGCGTGTGAATGGGTATGAAAGACAATGCTGTATGAATGTGTGAGTGAATAATAAGTGTGAATGGGTGAATGGCAAAACTGTAGATTTGAGTGGTCATCAAGACTAGAAAAGCGCTGTATAAATACAGATCACTGCCCTAAACAACGACAGTGGAGAGCAGATGTCGAAATGTGAGATTTAAAGGCACAGTACGTAAGAAATGGTGACATCTAATGGTGAAAAAATGACGATCTTCTTCGTTTTTGTAGTGAGCTTCCACTTCTGAATGTGAAAACACAAGCTATGAATGGTTTAACTGTTGAGGTAGCTGTAGAAACACAGTGTCTGTAGCCTGATGTATAAATAAAAATCTTTATTTTTATTCTCATTACCGTAACGCCTAGACTATTTGTGATATCTAGAAAATTCAAAAAACTATGGACAGGCGATCTGTCCACGCTGTGACTCCGCCTTTCACCCGATGTCAACTGAGATTGGTACAGCGCCCTTCATGTGGAGGATAAAGTGTTAGAAGATAGATGGATGGATACGGGAATGCAGAGAAATAGAACTTTGCGCCCATATACTTGTCATTACGGTAGCCCTGCTCATTACCTTAATTCCTAAAAGGTTGAATAACTGCCAGATATTGAAAGTTATCTCACTATTTAAATTTTTTTTGACAATTCTACAGTCATAAAATCAAAATAAATCCATATTTTAAATAAATCCAACTGGAGTAAATCTACCGAATTCAAGTCTGGCAGTGTTCCAGTGTGTGCTGTTTGAGAGGACAGTCACATTCACATGAAAGTCAAACGCAAGATAACAGCAGTTATAAATGTGAACCACTGAATTTGATCTGTATTGAACTGGAATTGAATCAGAGCCGAATACAATGCAGCACGTGAACGTGCTCTGTGGTGAATTATGAGGCCATTGTGTGTCTGTGTGTGTGTGTGTGACTTCTGACCTGTTTAATATTCAGTCAGTGTTCAAAGAGACGTGGGGCGAACTTCCCTCTCCGGCCCAGAATCATTCATGACGCGCGGCTTTCATGTTCACAGCGGGGTGAGTCTTCTGAGGAGTCAGAGTAACAGAGGATGAGTTTCAAAGTAACACGGCGTTTGCTCAAGAGCACACGCACACCCCTCTGAATGCGGGAGCCTGCATTGCCACGGTGAGATCCCTCTGCGCTGGCTGCCCCCTGTGAAATCTGAATTGGATATTTCAATTATATATACACTGTACAAGTCTCGGAGCACATTTCTGAACTGTTTTATTCTGTAGCAGCCCGAGTCCCTCAGGTCAGGTAACAAACTGAATTTAAAGACAAAACCCTTAGCGAATCCTAACTTAACAATATTTTAGTTTCGTATTTTTTGTTGGATGAGAAGTGTTCGGAGCATCCCTCCAGATTTTATGTTTACTTATGTCAAAGTGGGTCACTTTTTGTTTTTTTTATCAATTTTCCACAAACAATAGAATGACTCAACATAGATCTGTGTTGTATTTCATATTTCAAAGTAGACCCACACAGACTATCGTTCTTTTATACTGTATGTAGTATACAGTATCTATATATGAAACTTTATTCCATGCTGTCATCTTCATTTTATGGGTCAAATAGGTTTTGCAGCTCCAGGTTTATTTTATTTTGGGGAGGAGGATTATAAAGGTTGCAGATCCCCCAAGTTAAGACTATAATACTATATATATTTTTTTTGCCTTTAAAACAGCATAAATTTGCACACAGTTTCATTTCAACATCTTAAACCTGTCTAGAGCTGAAACGATTAATCGATGAATCGATTATTAATCGATTACTAAATTAATCGACAACTATTTTGATAATCGATTAATCGGTTTTTAAGCTTTTTCCATGATTAAAACAAGATTTCTGAATGTTTAAGCTTCTTAAATGTGAATATTTTCTCCGTTTCTTTGCTCTGGATAACAAAGAAATTATTAAAAGTCATTCATTTTGGTTTGTGGACAAAACAAGACATTTGAGAACATCATCATTTCCAGGTTTGACCAACGCCAATCAACATTTTTTAAAGTTTTCTGAAATTTTATGGACCAAACGATTAATCGAGAAAATAATCGACCGATTAATCGATTATGAAAATAATCGTTAGTTGCAGCTCTAAACCTGTCCCACACTAGACGATAATCGGCCAGATCCCGACAATCGTGGGTGCCCCTTTAGGCTGATGGGCGGAGTCACACCCTGGACAGTTCCCCTGCATACCCGACACCCGTCTTGCCAGTCAACTCCTCATCAGATGAAGTAGTTAAACCTCGATCGTCCATGTTTTGCCAGTCAGCCTCTTTCCTCCTGTCTAAGACTTGCTTGCCTCTGCCTCACCTCGCCGACTGCACCTGTAACCAGCCACGTCCACCCTCGTCTTTGTCTGCCTGAGCAGTTCAGAAGCTTCACCATCTGCCTCTCTCGCTCCCCAACCTGCCTGGTTTAACAACTCCTGTTCACACACCCACACACACGCACACTCTGTCTGTCCTGCTCAGTCAAATGGAAACTACTCTCTAGTCAAGAACCTCAGCAAATACCACCTAAGAAACGCTGCCTGTTTTCTACAATAAACACCTCAACCCTCCCATCTGTGATCGTATTTCCAGACAGTCTATGACCTTTAACACCAAGACTGGAAGCAGTGAGCCATGTTCTGTTCAGAGGTTTAAAAATCAGCCTGAAACTGCCTGAAATTCATGGCAAATATGGAGCTGAATCTAACTGAGGACCTTGAGCAGAATATTTTGGGCTGTTTCTAGTATTTCTGCTGCAGGGTTTTTTTTTTTATATTCAACACAAAAAAAGACACACAGATCTTCCAATATGCCAAATATATTCATCCACATTCCATCAGAGATAATTGTTGATGCCTGTGCATCTATAACCACATTGAGTTTTTTTGTATACGCCTGTGTTTTTTGTTTTGCTGCTCATCGGCTTGTTCGGTTCCTCTGATTTTCAACCTGTCGAGCATTGCTGTCCGCCTTGAGCCAGGTGCATGCTGGGATAAGATTCTCAGAAGCGGGAAGAGGAAATTAATCTGTGATTGAATGAACTGGCGTTCAATCAGTGCGCTTGATGTCATAAAAAACAATCTATTTTCTTTTTTAAAACGTAACACTGCATCAATTCCTTGTTGGCTCATGATGCCACCTGATTCCTGTTCCAACATAATCATCTGAACAGGAAGCGAAATTACTAATTATTAATTAATCTTAGAGGCAGGTTTGCACAAAAAGTAGAACTGCGACAGTGCGCGATCGAGATCAGTTTGATCAGAATTCGGAAAAAGAAAATAATAAAACCCCCAAGTAAGAAATGGACATATCTATGGGCTGAAATCTGTGCCACCAGAAACTGAATTTGAATCATTTATATTTGAATTTGTATTGTTTAATTTGAATTATTGCATTGGCAACATTCAGTTCTCACAATTCAAATTCAATTCACTGTGACAGACATCCGGGTACTAGTAAAGGAAGAGCAATCGAGCGCAGATACACAGCTCTCCTCTTTGGCCAATCAGCACTTACGAATTCAAATTCAAATTAAACAATACAAATTCAGTTTTTTAATGCAATTATTCAAGTTTAGCAACTTAAATTCAAATATAAATGATTCCAATTCAGTTTCAGTTTGAACTCCAAACAGCTTTCAGTCACACAAGCCTCCACTCATATGTGCAGTACTTCTATTTTCCTCTGAATGGGAAGATAATTTACTAAACTTGACATCAAGTTTTATTGGAAAAAGACCAAAAACTAGTGATTGACACCATTGACTCATCAGGAAGTGATATTGTAGAAGCTCTTTTTCCCATAGACTTCCATTCAAACAGAGTTCTTTCTGCAATCAGCAGAGTCGCCGCAGTCTCTTTGACATCAGTTGGACACGGGAAGACTGCAGTCTATGCGTGTCCCCTATAACCCACCCTCCAGGACCCTGGGGCCCAATAAGCAGCCATCTGTAGACACGTTCTTCTGCAACGCTCCAGCAAACTCAGATATGGAGTGCTGGAACACGTGTGTGTGTGTGTGTGTTTGTTTGAAAGAGACGGAGATAAAGGGAGGTGGAGGTGGTTCAAGGGCACTAGTACTCCATCAAGCTTGAGTCAAGGGAATATCCATCGGTTTCCCAATTCCCATGTGTGTAGCAGGTGAGTAGGAGAACCCCTCCAATGCCCTACACACACACACACGCACACCTATAGTACAGTGCACTCACCTATAACTGCACACCAGCTCTGCACTCACTCCTTCTTGTTTTGATTCTTACCCTCTGCTGCTGCTGAGCCCCAGTGTGGCAGCCCCGGCCTTTCCTGCCCATGGCCCTGACCAGCTCTCAGCTGTGGCGTGGGTGGTTGGGTGGGGCGGTGTGGGGATGTGGGACCACTGAAGCTGTCCTCTGGTGCTCCTGCAGCCCTGTCTGCTCATCCATCGTAGCCTGCCAGCCCACAGATCGATAGCTCTGCTCTCTTAATCAGGTCTCTGGTGACTGTGGGCGGATCGTGAGTGTGTGTTTGTGTGTATGTATGCGTGGACAGACGCTTGCACAGGCTGAGAGTTTGCACTTGTGTGTTTCTTTCCATCTTAACTTCTCTAACTGGCGTTTATCTCTATTTATTTCAGTGCGCGCTCTCTTTCCCCTCCTTCATCTCTGTATCTTTTAGATATCACTTGTTCAAAACCCCATGCTGGCTTCTTTTTTGTCATTTCTTTAATCCCCTCTTTCTCCAGTCAGCTCTTGTTAAGGCGCCAATCTCTCTGACAGTCTTTATATTTGAGCTCCTCTGTGCTTTTATCTTTCATCTTTTCATGCCTTCTCTGTCTATTCTGGCTGCACGCCAGGGTCTCATTCAAGACGCGTCTCAGAGTCAAGTTGGTCCTGGTGCTGTCGCAATCTATTTTGACTTGTGATGGAGACAGAAGCGGCGAAGTGTCTGGAGAAACGGCGATGAGAAAGGATGAGAGGTGAGAAGAGCAAGTGGAGCGGGAGGGTTAGTCAGATGGAGTGCAGGGCATCCAGCTGTGGTGTTGTGCCTTGCTAGAGAAGCTGCCTTCAGGCTCTCATCACACCTGCGTAACCACAGCTGCACACACACACACACACACACGCACAGACACACACAACATCAAAACAACAAATCTGGTTAATGAAAAAGTAGCAAACAAGAAATAACTCAGAAACACTTTTTAAAGTGCCTTTGTAAAAACTTTTTTTTTTTTTAATTTTCACATTAACATTTCAAGTCCGTCAGAGTGTGTGCGTGTACAGAAAAAGAGAAAATCATATTAACCACTTTTTCCCAATATGCACTTTATTTTGGAGTGTCACCAAAATAAAAGCCTGCTTCTTAACTTCCTGTCAATTGTCGTTAATACCACCAACAATACCTTCATCCCATATTCTAAAATTACACCGTTTCCACCAATAAAACATATGAATATCTGCCAATGAGTGCACTCAAAGCTCTCTTTACCAAGAGGTCCTGCTGTGTTTAAGTATTTAATAGGAGCAGTTGAACATCCTGTGTAATGTGGAATTATTCATCAGGAGCCAAGGCAGACTCCACTCGCTGTTTCCCTCCTTATTAAGGATATAACGGAACAGTGCGATCTCACAGTTATGCAAAATGTAAACACTTCACAATGCAGGGTCTATGGGACATATTTGCATATTTGCTGTTTCAGTGTTAATAGAAAGAAATTGCATCAGTAGAAACTTAAAATAACTACTAAAGGAATACTTCACCGATTAGCATTTAGCATATTACTAGAATATTGGTAGTATTTTTGAAAAATACTTTTCTTTGGTCCAGTTTGGTCCAAAGATGGCGGACACTGTTTACATTCTGGGAATGAGGTCCCATCCCCCTACGAGTAGGTCTAAAGGCTCCAAGGCTCGGACCAAGTGTCACTGGTGGGCACGGAACAAAAAAAAAGAATGAAGATATTTCTCGAAGCACAAGTATTCCTTTAAGTATTTACACTCCCACATTTCCTTTGCACTTAAACTGTGAGACAATAGTTGACCTGTCTTTTTTATTTTGTTACCTGGACCAAAGAGGTTATTATTATTATGGCTGTGTTTGTCTAAGAGCACCACGACTCAAAAAAGTAAAGAGTGGATTTGGGTGAAATTTTCTGTGGATGGTGGTTATGGACCAAGGTCTAGTGTCAATCCACCCCCTATACCGCTAATCCTCATCCAGGCATCCATCACGGCCACAGGGCAAACATACAGAGACACAATGGCTCATACTCACACCAGCTGAAAGTACCATCACTCCAAAACACCATGGTTTTGGTTTGTAGGAGGAAGCCAGGATACTTGGAGACAACTTATCTGCACACCCACACACAGCATAAAATATCAACACAGAAAAGGCCTGACTGAACCAGGATTTGGACAGAGAACCTTTTTCGCCTTGAGGAATCACTGTGCTACTCAATAGTCTGATCCTTGCTTTAATTCATACAGTAGTGTACTCTGGAGCGCTATGAGACACACTTTTAATATAAATAAAGGTTGGGTCATATTAGGTTGTGTCTGTTAGTTTTACATTTAATCATTAAAGGAGTTGCACAGAAGTAGGTTTTTTTAAAGGTTAAAGGTCCAGTGTGTAAGAATTACTGATATCTACTGGTGAAACTGCAGATTGCTTGATTCTAAGAACATTTTAACGCTTATTTGCCAATGATTAATTTTTTTTGACGACCTGTCTCATTTATTTACATAATATTTAGTTTATAAATTGTTTTTTTATTGAAAACACAGGTGGATTTTGAGTCGAAAGACAGACTATAAGTGCTGTTTTTTTAAGTTAAGCAATTGTATATATGCTTTTTTTTCTTAAACTTATATTTTATAAGGAGTGGGGGAAAAAATCGGCATCATATGTCGGCCATCGGCTGCACTGATTTGTATAAAACTGTAGAAATATGGTGACCCAAGACGGTGGCCTCCATTAGGCAAGACCCGTAACGTTTATATAAAGGGCAAAACAAACGTCTTTAGTTTTATCATTATTGTACAATTGCATACAAACACACTTCAATTTCTGCCATATATTATATTTTTGCCAATAACCCCCGACCCCCCGCAAATGTTACTCACTGGACCTTTAAGTCATTTCCCACAAGGAGTTGATCCATTCCTCTGTATTCACCCTGCACTCTAATCTGTGACACCATAGGACGTGACCAGGAACCTGTATGTTGTCATACATGCTGAAGCAGTCCAGTGGGTCAGGGGAAGAAGTGTCGCAGGAGGTCCTTCTTGTTGACCTTGCCCATCTGATTTCTTGGCAACTCCTCCACCAGCACCAGACCTGTGGGGATGATGTAGGGCGCCATGTGTTCCCTGCAATAAACACTGGTGTTAATCAACTGATGGCTGTTTACTGTCGCCGCACACCGGCTGAACTAATACATGCACAGCGACACGCGCACACGCGGGCATGAGGGTGTGTGCACACGCTTACACATGTGCGGCGACAAAGAGGAAAACAGAAAACAACAGCAGAACAAAGGCGAGCCCCGTGGCAGACGAGTGGAGATAAGGAAAGAAATGTCCTTCATACACTCTGCATCCACAATTCGCCTTCCAGACAGAGACACTTCCCTTTGTACAAAACAATATAATCACTGTGGGATGAAATAAAAAAAAATAATAATAAAAGGGAAAAACAGAAGGCTGAGATAATTAAAAGTGTTTTATTTTTTCCGTTCTGAGTGCATGGTTGTTACGTCAAGTCTTGAAGGCCTGGAGCTTTTTTATTATCTTCTTACCTAGTTTGTTTGCTCGTGCAAGAGTGTGCGTGTGTGTGTGTGTGTTCTTGTGGAGCGAGTGAGAGCACAATGACTCATATCGTCGCCATCAAACTCTGCTTCTTAGCAGATGTCTCCGTGACTCAGTGGCTGAAGTGTGAGCGAGTATTCGTACGTAGATACACATCTCTGTAATGCGGCCTCACTCGTGTCACCAGTTTCTCCGGGGGGCAATGTGTCGCTGTGCGTGTGTGTGTGTGTGCGTTGTTCCTGGCTGTGTGGGGAGCAGAGAGTGTGATCGAGATTCAGACTGACAGCTGAAGCCGGGGCACTGAGGAGTGAGCATCCATCTACTTGTTTATGTCTCATTTTATCTCCCACTCTCTTGCCTACACTCTGGGCCTCAGCAGAGGGCTGTGTGCTACCACTGCCTGTCCGCTAGCAGCACCTGTGGCTGCAAACACTGTGTGTGTGTGTGTGTGTGTGTGTGTGTGTGTTAGACTAGTGTACGTGTATGTGTGCATGTGTTTGTAAGACCTTTTCTGACCTTAAACACTGACCTTGTGAGGTCCGGTAGTCCTCATTAAGATTATTTTAGTTAACGAACGAACTAACGAAGATCTAAAATTGAAAAAACATTTTCGTAACCTGAAATAAAAATAAACACTAGAGGGTTTTTTTAATAAAACGATAACTAACTGAAACTGAATAGTGTCTATACAAAACTAACTAAAAGTAACTCAAATTGTAGCGAAGATTTGCTTAGTTTTCGTCTTAAATTTATTGTATACATAAATAATCCTTTTGGGTTATTTTCATTCATTCAATTTGTTGTATTTTCATTTAAATTAAAAACATTTCAATTTGTTTTTGTTTACAATGTGTGACATAAGGCTATGCACGTTAGTAGATGTGTCTCATAAGGGTTATTTATCATTATTTACAGTATGTTTTGTTCATGTGTGTCTTTAGTCTACTTTCTTGCAGACTGTTATATTTGATTGAGGCATGGTTGTTCCTCTGTCCTAATAAACCTTTAAAATGCCGGGTTTTTATGACACAATAAATGACATTTTTGCATCTTGCACCTGGTAAATTCTCCATGTTACAAAAAACTAAACACTAAAACTAATAAAAAACTAACGCGTTTTAAAAACAAAACGCAAAAACTAAATAAAATCTAAAACTAATGAAGAATCCCAACCTCTTAGAACCTTGGTCCTCATGGAGACCTAAACCTGGCCCCAATGAGGCAGAACCTAATTTCCGAGGACACCAACACCAATGCTTTAGTGAAGTTTATCTGTCACTCAGCTTAGGGCTTTTGAACAAATATCTAATTGCGATTATTTTGACAGGAATTGTGATTGCGATATGATTCGCGATATTACAGGGAATTGTCTTTTAAAACATGTTTAAAATGATTACTGTGTGATATTTGTGCAGATCTGTGACAAATACATATGTTCTCTTCAGTCTGTAGAATAAGATGTGTATAGATCCGGACAATAATTACATTTAAAATTATATTTTGACACACATTTTGGCTTTAACGGTTGGAAAATTGCAGGACGGTATATTTGCCATAAAATTGTCCAGCCCTAACTAAGCTCTCAGCTCACTTCTTGGCATTTTTCAAATTCAGGCGAATATGGCTTTACTCACTCAGACAACAGTGCTGACGAGTATAAAAAAATATGTGTTTAGGGCAAACAAAGAAAATGGTAAAAAATGAAGTATGTGAGCAAACATGTGTAGAGTCAAAGTGGAGGAAAGGACTTGAAATATAAAGTGTTTATTATTGCAAAGTGGAGGGTGGCCTGCCACCAGTAACTGTCTGCATTAGATAAAATAAACTCTGCTGACATTTAGAAAGGGAGGGGGAAAAAAAACTGTTTGCTCAGCCCTTCGCAACAATCATTTATTCGCTTCTCGCGCGCATATTCTTCTTTCTCATCTCCTGTCTTTCCTTCAGCTCCCCTCATTAGTCCAACTCTGGCCTCTCTTTCGCTCACATTCTCTCCTATTGATCTGAGGACTGCGGGGCGAGTCATTGGGGATGAGTGTGCTGAACTGCTGGAGAGAATTAGAATTTTTTTTTTTTTCCTTTTTACCACAGGGCTGAAAAACAAAGAAAAAAGAAAGAAGCTGTGGAAATCATCTCCGTGAATCACCGTAATAAGACAGGGTCAGCACTCAGCTGCAGTAATGGGAGATGGTGCTCTTTTTTTTTTGCGTTTTTTTGGTGAAATCGGGGTGATGGATTGGTTGGAAGTTATTCAGGTCACAGTCTTCACTGGTGGTACGGGCTGGAGTCCACCTGCTGCCTCAAAGCACTTTTAAAGGTGGCAGGTGGTCCAGTGGTTAGTGGTTTAATCCTTACTGGTCGTGCAGACCACAAACACCACTGTCTTTAAGTCTTAAAAAAAAGAAAAGAAAATGCAAAGAGCTCCATTTTAGGTACTAAGACAACATCATGTGATATGACGAGATATGCACATCTGAATTCCACCTGGCATCAAATCCATAATCTGGAACACACCTGAATGGAAACTCTAACGGTCGAGTGTCTAATCCTGCATACACATTCAACCTTTTGTTCAATTTTGACAGAGATATGATTTTCTTTTTACAGTTTTCCCCTTTAAAAGAGATAGGGAAATGATTCTTGGTAGATTCTGACCAAAAATGAATGGGAACACGTACCCATCACAAATATTCAGACTGAAAAGAGTACACAGGAAGTTACTAACTAAGTAGGACAGACAAATTTACAGATAATCCCACATTACCTCCATGGCGGAGGTAACAAATACCATACACAATATTAATATTAATATCACAGTACCTTGCCCAGATCTTCAGCTCTGGCAGAGTCAACCTGTGGCCCCTCTTTAGCTGCATCACTGCTGTGACCTTCTGACCCCAAATGGCATCTGGGGGCCCGATGACGGCCACATCTTTGACATAAAAAAAAGGGGTTAAAAGAGGCTGACTTATCTGTAAGTGTAGGCAGATTTCATTATATGGATAATGAGTGAGCAGCACTCGTACCTGTGACGGCTGGATGAGCCAGTAGGTGGCGTTCCACCTCGAGGGCACTGATTTTGTAGCCGCCACTCTTGATGATGTCAACACTGGTGCGGCCCATGATCCAGAATACACCGTCTTTATGGACCGCTGTGTCTCCTACAGGGCAGACATGACATGAGAGAAGTTTGGTCATTGAGAAATATTTTTTATATATTTTTGTTTATAATAATTGCTTTCGTTTTTAATATAGCGAGACAATTGCAATGAGAATTTTTTACATCTATCACAATAAACTTAATGAATAATAAGGAGTTTTTATGAATCATCATGGTTGCAAGCTGCAATGAAATGCATAGAATTTTAACAATCCAAGAATACGTAGCAGAGAATGCAACTCTGCATAGTCAACTCACTGTATTAGTCTTTTTTTAAGCTTTTAATTAGGGTATATGCACCTTTTCTAAACAGTGCTCGTCGCAACTCGAACCGGTTTTACTGTGAATTCAAAATAAACGGTTTCTTGCACTAAAAACCACAACAACAGTAGAGTTTTTTGGGAAGAAACAATCTGGGAAAATGAAAACGTCAACATGCCAATCCCAGCTGACATGGGACAAAAGGCTGGGTACACCCTGGACAGGTCGCCAGTCCATCACAGGGACAACCGTCACACCTCCAGTCAATTTAGCGTCCTATTAACCTGACCTGCACAGGAAGGCCCTTGGTCGAACAGGGAAACCGAACCTGCGATCCTCTTGCTGTGAGACAACAACGCATCACCGCGTTGCCACTTGAACTCGTCAAAAAACAGCAAATATAATTTGCATGACTACAGTAGTTACCGAGAATGGAGGGTTAGTAAACCTGCCTGAACACAAGTGTTCCCCTCACACACACACACACACACGCAGAGAGAGGTGTCTGGGGGACAGGTGTGGGGGAGGATGAGTACAGTGCATGGGATGAGGGACTCAGCTGGGCCTGGGGATGACAAGCAGAGGAAATGGGTCAGTATGGATGAGTGGAGAGAGACAGGGGGGGGGATAAAAAAAAGGACATTGGAGGGAAGGAGTGTTGAGAAGAAAAGAAGAAACAGGAAGGTGTCCTCTCAGATTATTACAGGTGGCGCGTCCACAGCTGGGACTGAGGAGCGAGGGGGAGATGTGCGGCAGTTTGAGCGCGACACTGTTGTTTTTAGGGTCACGCGGTTGAGCAGAGGTGGTGTAAAGAAAGAGCAGACAAAGTCAGGGACGGAGGCCGCAGCTGGAGACACAGTCCCCCGGAGGACATGGGGGACAATACATTTAATTTAATGGACTGTGGAAGAATTAACAAAAAACACAAAAAAATACACACTGATTTTAAAGGCTTTTAAAGTTTATACTTTATCAATAATGTAGTAATGTTGTGTTCATATATAAATATTTTTATTAGATATATTTTCACATCGATTAGTTTAGAATTTTTTCCCCAGAAAGCAAAGAATATGTTGCAGTGAATCTGACAAAGGAAAGATTGTTTTTATCCCTAGCTGACCTGGAACAGTGTTTAATGAATATTAAAAAAAATAAATAAAAAAAATAAAAAATGCCATAAAAAAAATATGATTTTGGTTGGTAGCCATTAAAGGAATAAGTTGATGCTTATTCACTTTGATTACAAAATCAATGTGAGCTATAAATGGAGCTTTCAGCATTTTTTTTTTTTTACATTTAGGAACATTTCCAACAAGTTTGGCTGCGTGAGCAGTCTACACCAGAAATATAAAATCAATAAAATAAAACAACTGGTCTTTCCTCACCTGGAATCAACACGAGGAAGCGTTATGGGGAAGGGATTACATTTTGATAGTGGACTGTTTTTTACTGCCATCTCCCATCTGTCTTTTACTCCATCATTTAATCTCATTTGTTCTCTCGTCTAACCCCGTATCCCTCTATCCATCTTACATTAATGTCAACTTCTTCAATTTCTCCTATTCCAGTGTCACACAAACACACATAACTATGTTTTTTTTCTTCTTTTTTTTTTTACTCCAATCCTTGCCCTCCATTTTTATCCTCCACCATGTCTGGAGCATCTCTCATCACATCTCCTCTTCCCTTCTCCCCACCTATCTTCCCGTCTCCTCCTTCCCTCCTTGCCTCAGCATCAATAGAGGGCCCATCTGTTCCCATACATCACGCACTTCATTTCAGTTTATTAGCTGGGATAAATCATAAATATTTCATTATACATCACGGGCGGCTGTCGCCTGCACACCGACAATTTATCACCGCTGCCCTCTCTGCTGGCTTGCCACGGCGGCTATAAGCTTTCCAGTCTATTAAACAAGATTGATACAGTGTGTAAATTTAGATATTGGGAATTTCTTCACAGACCACTGCTCCGCACTGATAGGCCAGGGTAGCAGAGGAGGAGAGGGGGGATGGATGGAGGGAGAGCAAGAGACGGGGGAGTAGAAGAGCTTGGCTGGGTGTTAACGCCACACTCTCTTCCTCCTCTGGATGAGGGGTAAAAGAAAGCAAAGTGGCACGTAGCCCTCTCATCTTTAGTAAATAGATGGGGGGGGGGGAATGGTTTACATATCGTTATTGTGCCCTGTGTGTGTTTGTCTGTGATGCACACAAGCAGAAAAATCACCTCAAAATGCATCTTTTTGGGGAGCAAATTTTGAAGAGGAATGGTCCCAAAACGACGTTAAGGAGACAACGTTTGATAAAAGAAACACAGGCAATATACTTGAGCTGAGTTTGAAGTGGTTACACGGGACTCTGACCTTGTCTCTTTGAGGAGAAGGAAATAACAGGGGATAGAACAACATGTTTGGAGAGAGACACGAGTGGGAATAGTGATTGGAGAACACAGACTGATAAAAGAGGAAAGAAGGGTGTAGGGGAGGAGGGAGGTTGTTGGGAACTGTGTTACTGGGACTCACACACACACACACACACACACATATACAGTACGTGCACACACACGCACACAAACACCACTTCAGGCATCAGAGACTCTCTGCCATTATGTGTTATGGCGTTGGAGCCAGATATGGCCGAATGGCTTTCTTAATTAAAACGATAAGAAGCCTAATTGCACTGGGCTTTCATCTCATTCTGAGGCATTAAAAAAAAAGAAAAAAAAAAAAGAAAAAGTGAAGGCACACACTGTGGAAATAAAAAAAGAAATAAAAACAGATCAAGACTTCGACTGAGAACGGAAGGCAGAGGGAAAACTCCCTCGATGAAAGCAGGAAAATGACACTTGTCACCTCTACAGACGTCTGCTGCACCATAACTGCAGGAAATCAACATTAAAATGTTTTAATGACATTAAATCTCATTTTGTTAAAAGGGAAAAAAATGACACGGGGAGATAAGTGTCAGTTTTATCTTCAATAATGCAGAAATTGCCTTTAGAGTAATTGGCCTGCATTACTAAACTGGAATATGAACCTGTGATTAAGACCCTCTCGTTGGTTCATTAACAAAACACTGAGCGCTGGTAGGAAGCAGCTCTACACTATGGTACTATTTTGTTTTTGCTTTGTATTTATATAGCACTTTCCTAGTCTTGCTGACCACTCAAAGCTGCTTTACACTTCAGTTTTGCCATTCAATGTAAATATCATCTTCCATCCATTTTATTTATTTTTGTGGACCGTATACTTTGACTGCACATTCTCACTATAGCAACCTCTGGTGTCATACTCTGGTTATGGTCAAAAGAGACAATGAAATAAATTTCATTTTTGGTAAACATTCAAACTTCAGGGTGGGGGGGGGGGGGAGTTCATTCTAATATTTGATGGTATAGCATGTCAAGTAATATTCATTCAGGCATGATTTTGGGAAAAGCAACAGCCCCATCCTGAAGAAGATTTACTTGCTTATTATTATGCTTATTACTTGCTATTATTATGCTTATTACTAGATTTACTTGCTTATTATTATGGCTGTATCTCCAAGTACCTTCGAAATCTAAGAGAGACCCGGCTTCATGTTTAAACCAGCACTTGCATGCCTCGCGTGGTCCTGATATACGCTGACGTCATGCAATCCCATCATGCAACAGTTGAGTCAAAACACCGCCTTTTGCGCAGTTCAAAACCAAAGATATATTCTCGGTAATATTCCATTAAACTCATCTCTTTGCCGGCCGTATTCATAAAAAGTGAATATGGTGGATAGCTGTGGTGCATTGAATGCATTGTAAACACTTCACTCTTACTTTGGCTTTTACAATTATCACTGAATGTCCTGGGTGTTGTGTTTTTATGATACATCCTTTGAGGGTTGCAAATGACAACTCCCTTCATTGTATTCCTATGCAATGACACGCAAGGCTTTCAGATAATCTGACAAGCAAAAGGGAGAGCATTTTCCAAGATTGCCAGAAAGGCAGCAGACGTGGATCACTGCCTTAAACTGATCTCCAAGTGAGAATAGAAGAAGGAACAATGGGAAATGCACCAAAAATGGATAAAGGAAAGAGTTACATGAGTCTGACCTTGGTTTAGGCGATGAAGTCAATGAAGACTTTGAAGATGCAAAAAGGTCCAGCTCAACTGTGTGCGAGGCAATATTGTTAATGCAATATTAAAATACACTTGAAGGCAAACTCATAAAACATGTAAACCCAGACATCTAAAGCCAACACAAGAGTAAAATAATAAATCAACATGAATCACAAACAAACTGATCTCCTTTCTTCTTTTTCTTTTCTTTCTTCCCTGCTTCACTCAGGACCATCTTTTTTTGAGGTGGGAGTTATTGACATTCTATTTCATCTAATTAACTAGAGATTTATAAAAATCTGGAGCTGTGAAGATTCGAGTTAATATGATTTTTCTGACAGAAATTGCTATTTTATTTATGATGTATTTTTTTAAAGTCAAGGAGGTTCACTTCATGCATTTACTGTGTAGTTGATTTTGAATTTGATGGAGCATTACATTATTAAAAATAAACTACGCTTTATTCTAATGCAAGGATGAGTACTTTTAAGTAATTAAAAACTGTTTTCCAAAATGAATGAGTCACATTTAAAATAAATAAATTAAAAAAACCAAAAAAAACAATTGTATTTGCAGCCTTTGCAATTTGCTAATTGTGTTGCTTCAAGTTGTGGTTTTGAAATTGTGAAACTGTCATAATTTAATTTTCTCTGACAAAATGATTTGAGTGACAAGAGCCTTATCTTTGTGTGTTGCCAACAATAGGTTTTATGGGTTTAGTAAACAACAGCACCCAACCCTGCTTAAAAATCGACTTGATTTTCGCTCTTCAATTTTAATTGTATAATTCTGATTCAGTCAGTCAGTCATCATCTACCGCTTTATCCTCTGCCAGAGGGTCGCGGGGGTGCTGTGCCAATCTCAGCTACATCGGGCGATAGGCGGGGTACACCCTGGACAGATCGCCAGTCCATCGCAGGGCCACACATAGATAGAGACAAACAACCATTCACTCTCACACTCACTCCTATAGTCAATTTAGAGTGTTCAATTTACCTATCCCCACATTGCATGTTTTTGGACTGTGGGAGGAAGCCGGAGAACCCGGAGAGAACCCACGCACACACGGGGAGAACATGCAAACTCCACGCAGAAAGGCCCTTGTTCCAACCGGGGCTCGAACCCGCAGAGAGGGGAGAGAGAAAAGGAAGAAGGAAACCTAATTGGAGCTGCGTGGTGAGGGAAAAGCAGCAGCTATGATTGGCACATGAAGGCACATAGACAGGCAGCTGTTCAGGGAGCGATTTAAAGCAGAACTTTGCAAGTCTGGTCAGTTTTTGCTTTATCCTCACTGTCATAAAAACTCACTGCTGATGCTCCCTTCCCCTGCCTGGCCATGTGCATTTGTTTTCAATGGAGCTGGTGAACATAAGCCGTGGAGGCATGTCCAAGCCAATGAAAGAACAGCCAACCACCCACAGCAAACAAACAAATCAACTGACATTGTTCATAAAAATGGTCGAGCAAAGGCCTTTACAACAATAGAAAACATAGAGGAAGTGCAAATACTCATAAATACATGGAGAACAGAGAGTTTATCCTGAAGATACTAGGAAATGCAAGAGATGTCGGCATCTGATGTCCGTGCTTCTGTGTTTTTTAGTTCTTGCCATTCGGAAAAAGCCAGTTCGATGTTTACTCGTGTGTGTGGTCCCACAATGGTTTTCCCTGCTTCTTTTTTGCGGCTCTGCCATGATAAAAGTCTTAAATAACGCTATTGCTGTCTTGATCTTGTAGCCGGTAGGCTGGGAGGCGTGATTGTGGTGCTGTAAACACGAGACATGATGTTGCAAGGCTAGTTTTTTGCTAAAAGACAGTAGTGGGATTGGTCACAGCCCCAAATCTCCCTGCAACAAGACATTTAATCATCATAATGACTTTAAAGATGTTAAACTAGGGTAAAAATCACTATTTATATCACTAGTAGTCACTATTGGGAAAGGTACGTTGTGTTTATGTTAGCCTCTGCAGGAGCATCACACAAGTGTTTAAAGTGTGCCTGATGAGGAGTACCGCCACCTCTGTGAGAACAGAGGAGATGCACAAGTGGAGTCACCGCCTTTCATCACATTCATCACAGCCCAAACTCTCACAATGCGGGTTACAGCCGAGTGCCCGCCATCAATGTGGAGAGGAGAACCTCATCTAAACAAAGAAGACAGAGGTCTAAATGTGAGTCATGCCTCTTCTCAGAGTGACTGTAAACACTTAGCATATATGAATATTAATGTTCCACATTAAAGCCCCAAAGCCTAGATGGAAGAGTTAATGAGGATAAATAACAGACAGCCAGGCAGTGAAATCTCAGCTTTGACATTATTTATCATCCTTAACTTTTGTCAGAGCTCCTATTTTAGTAATTAATATCGTACAATAAAGCACTTTGCACTTGGATGAGTGATCTAATTTGTTTAATATAATGCAATTAAAGGAGCGTGAATTGCTTTATGTTAATGTTACTGATTATATTCCTCGCTGGGTTGCTTCTCCACCAGCGGATAACAAGCTGAACTTGAGGATTGATGTCTGCCTCGAATCTGATCTGCGTATATCAAGCAAAGTGCGTGGCGGCTGTTTACATGCCCTCTCTCTGCACCGAGAACCCAATCATCAGCCAAGATGACACATTAGCTATGTTTGCATGTGCGAGGTTTCTTCACTGCAAAAAAAGATTTGTTCTGATAGGAATTTACAATTCCATCGTGTACGAGTGGATTATTACTGACATTTCCGCATCTGTGACTCTCGTGTCTGTCCGTTATTCTTATTTGGAACAGAAATACACTGTGTTCTTCAAACAGATCATCAGTTCAATAACATCACATTTACATGGCTCAGACATAAATTGCACAAAGTTTCTACTTTTTTTTCTCACTAAAACTAGGACCAGCATGTGTTGACACCTTTGCTGTAAATGTTATGTTGTTGTATGAAGAGGGGAAAAACCGGGAGGATGCGGTGTTGGTGAATGTCTCAGGGAGCTCTGACATTGGAGTTAGGAGGACACAATGTCACTTGGGGTAAAATATGACGCCGGGGAAACATGGAGAGCAGCGGAGGCAGGGAAAAGGAGAGCAACATCTGGAAGCAAAAGGACCTGCGTACAAATGACTAGTGATGGCTCTGTGCAGAATTTACCCTGCAGGTCTTTACCAGAGCCGAACTGCCCTGGGTACTTAGTGGCGGAAATGTAGCTGAACAAGGATGCAAAAGGCAAGAGGGGACAAATGCATGATGTTTGTGATGATGTGTGATAAGAGCCAACACTGAGGAGGAGGTGACAGTTTTCCTATAGAGCTGCCAGTCATACCACATAGCACCCACTGGCACTGGAGAGGACACTTCTAGCCAAGTGAGAAC
Organism: Solea solea; assembly: GCF_958295425.1. Taxonomy (NCBI): domain Eukaryota; kingdom Metazoa; phylum Chordata; class Actinopteri; order Pleuronectiformes; family Soleidae; genus Solea; species Solea solea. Next base: position 4,439,017 of record NC_081138.1, read on the forward strand.
TTATTGATCTTAACACTCACCCCTCTGATTCTTACACTCCATTTTTTCCCCTCTCCCGTGGCTCCTCTTCCGATTATCCTGTCAATGTCCATTATTAGTTTTATCTTATTTTCGCACTTGAAACTTTATACACTATCAACTGAAATGATTGTAAAAAAAAAAACAAAAAACAGTTTGTTATTTTCAGCTCAAAGCAATCCAGCTGACTGATGTGGTAATAAGTATTTTTCAGGTTATGAGTGTCTTGAAGAAGACTGCTTCATTTAACCTTGCTCTGGACAACAGGGAGGAACATATACCGCCTTTTTGCCACTGAAAGTGTACATTCATCCCCCTGCATTAATGTGAATATAAATAATAATTGACTAAGGTGAAAATGTCAACATAAAGAAGAACGTCTCGTTTTGTAAAATAAAGACAATGGAAATAAATAAAGGCAAATGAAAAGATGGTGACTTAAATGCTTTATGGAGGTTTAGTTCCACTGAAGAAAAAAATAAAATGTGGAATAATAAAAAAAAAAACACCAGTAACCTTTCTCTTTTCAATACATGTGACAAACTAAATACCACATTTCCATCATGTTTTCCACATTCTGTTTTGTTTGGTTCAGGTTTGAATGGCACGCCATTATTAGTGTCACCTTGATACACCCTCTTCTTCTACAATGATTTAGAGGAACCCAACAGGCAAATTAGTGCCGCTAATGGTTTATCTTGATGTCACCAACTCAGAGTAGTCACTTAACAACAACAGAGGATAGAAAGGCACTTTACTTTACTACTACTTTACCAACACTTTGCTATTATTTGCTTATTTTGTGAATTTTCTGTTCAAAGATTGGGCCACGTTTAAAGTAAAACTCGACTATCTTTTTTTTTTACTTAAGGGTCTGAAACATTTCAATAATGGAAGCATTCACAGAGTGCAAACCTCCACCAAGGTCGCTCCACTTCGCACAGTGTCAGTGCGGAACAAGACGACACAAATACACAAAGAGTCGCATACAAAGCAACAAATGCCAGAGTTTTAGCAGAGTTAAAAACAAGAATGTCAAAAAATCCACTATCCTGCAAGGGAGGCAACTGTTGAATCACCAACAATATTATTAGGATCTAACGATGTAATTGGTGAGAAAATATGAAGAATAATTAATGAATTGTAATAATTAATTATTTTATTAATTTTAATTAAAAACGGGGCACCACTCCTCTCAACAGAGGAGAATGACAGGTCCAGCAAGGACTGTCACTTAATGACCTTAGGATGGCTCTCGACTATCAGCTTACCATTAATTAATAATAAAACAAATTAAAATTAATTGAGTTAAATTTAGGAATGGAAGTTGTGAGGTCGTACACTGGCTTCTCTCAATTACCCTTTTCTCACATACATGCAAACACAAATGACAGAAAACTTTAGAAAAAAGGTTGTAATTTATTAGAGTATTAAAATTTGGTTAACAACAAAATAAACATTAATCCTTTGATCTAAACTAAACTACCGATAAACTCTTTGAATGTGCATAAAAGGGAATAGATATAGGTGCAGGAGTGTGTGTGTGTAAAGAAAAGGGGGCGTGTCCCTCCCTGGCAGCTGGTGACAGCGTGGGAACCAGGAAGTAAACAAATTACCAAAAAGGTAAGGAGAGGAAGTAGTGGAGGGGTCTATGACGTGATGGTTGTCACGGTGACACTCCTCCCACTTCCGGGCTAACAAATGTGACCGCTGCGTCACTCGCTAATCATTTCATCCTTGGGCCATAACCTACATTGACAAAAGATTCCATCAAAATCCATTCCTTGCTTTTTAAATTATGGATATAACTAGTTAACCAATAATAACTGCCGTATATTACTTCTTTTACACACTTTGGAGTCTCTAAAAGAGTTTACACTGATAATCGTAATGGTCAAAAGTTTGAGTGTGCAACCTGTGACACTTTTGACCTGCAGTGAACCGCGTACCCAACTACTTAAAAACCTCCTTGTATCTTGTTTACTCATTCTCAGCTAAAATGCTGATACTGCAATTAAGTCAGAGGCAAATGGATTTTTTTGCCTTGAGTCACATCTCTGAAGATAAATTCTGCCCACTACCTTAGGACTGAGTTGCAGCCTGGATTGTAGATGGTTTCCAGGTCAGGACTGAGGAGTCCCTCCCAACACTTCACTCTCTCACTCTCGCAGTTAATGAATGTGTTGTGTATGTTGTGTTTTAGTGACACAGCACCAGTACAGATACTGAATTTTTGGTACTTTATTAATACCCGCGTGCTGTATGACCTAGTAAATACATGTAGAGCTGCAGCTAACGATTATTTTCATAATCGATTAATCTGACGATTATTTTCTCAATTAATCGATTAATCGTTTGGTCCATAAAATATCAGAAAACCTTAAAAAATGTTGATCGGTGTTTGTCAAACCTGGAAAGGATGATGTTCTCAAATGTCTTGTTTTGTCCACAAACCAAAATGATTCACTTTTAATGATTTCTTTGTTATCCAGAGCAAAGAAATTATGAAAATATTCATATCTAAGAAGTTTAAACTATTGAAAATATTGTTTTAATCATGAAAAAAGCTTCAAACCGATTCATCAGTTACCAAAATAGTTGTTGATTAATTTCGTAATCGATTAATATTCGATTCATCGTTTCAGCTCTAAATACATGACTAATCTGAATTTGATCGCAATTCATGGTACCATCTCCATCGTATATTACTAGACGGGCAGTTTTCTTGTTGTTTCAATCTTAGGAGCAAGCGTTTTTACCAGCCTTATCACCAGTTTCAAATGTTTTTCTGCATAACTGAATTAAGATAAATTGTAGTTTTGCTTTTGTCATCATCATTGAGTTTTTTTAAACTCTAATTTATCAGGGTCCAACATACTGAATGTCTTGTTTCAAGGGACTTTTTTCCTTTTGTCTTAACAGTCAAAAAACATATAATATAACCCCTACAAAAATAAAAATACCTGTAAGGAAATACCGCTCTCCATTTAACACATCCTCTACTAAGAAACTAGAATAAGAATTTGGAGTGGTGGGCAGCCACTGAGCAGTGCCTGGGGAGCATGGGTGTTGGGGATCTTGTTCAGTGGTATCTCAGCATATGTTTTTTGACCTAGCGGGGATTAGACCCGGCAACACATAAAAGATCCTTGTATTTTCCACCATTGTTTCTTTCTTTTTAGAAGTATATTCTGAAACTAAGTAAGCAGCTGTATGTGTAGAATCAGATGTGATGATTGTAACCTGACGGATACAAAAAAGCTCAGAGAAAAGGTGACAAGAGATCAGCAAGTCGGTAGCAAGTACACAATGGAGTGTGAGGCTGAGACAATGTCGGTGAGAAAGGTGGAAGGTGACACAGGGAGACACAGGTGTGAAGGATGAAATTGGTGAGAGTGTAAGAGGGGAGGTAGAAAGCGAGGGGTTAAGAGGGTTAAGTGCGAGCGTAACTTGAGTGGGAGTTTATAGTCCACGTAAGCGCGAGCTCGTCTAGAAATTAAAGGACCAGTGTGTAAAAATGAGTGACATCTAATGGTGAGACTGAAGCTTGTAATACACCTAGAACTCTTCCTTTCATCCCTCCCTTTACCAAGATAGTAAGCTTCCACTTGAAAATTAACTACAACTGGGAGGAAATGGGATAAGCTTGGTTTCAGAAGTTCTTTAGTTGAATAATATTGCAATATTTAATATATAATATTGCTGCAGAGGTCTAGTAAGCTAAGGCCTTTCTAACTCCACACCCTCAAATGTTTTTCAACTTTGAC